>NC_059177.1:51230547-51503410 GCF_019923935.1 Bubalus bubalis | reverse complement strand
ATGAGCTGGAGGCTCCGACGAGCCTGAGTGATCGGGGTGGCCTGGGACCCGATACCTGAGGCCTGTAGGGTGGGGAGTGAGGACAATAAAGAGACCCAACCATCCAGACTCTAATGCCCCTGGCTCAAGGAGGTGGGTGAAATACCCAAATCAGTGGTTTGCAGGATCCCTAGACAATGGTGTGGGGGGCAGACAGTGGTCAGGGAGAGCTAGGAACATACTCTCTAGGAACTCCGTAAAAAAAAGGCTTTAACCTAACCTAGTTATTTGGTGAGGACTGTCCATCCTGTGGTTGCCTTCACTATGAGAGAGAACAAAGAACTGTGGTCGTGATACAGATGACACTTCCTCATACTTAGTTGGGGAGGTACCAGGGTAACAGCCCAGGCATCTGGCCATAGGAAATATATGACTGAGAAAGTCATCAGAAGAGTGCAGAAGAGGGGACAGATGGATCCGAGCTCCTGACTGGCTGAGAACTGACCCCATAGGACAGGATGGTGTGGCCTTGATGCCTGCCTCGGTACTGGCTTGGGGTGGGATGGGGTGGGGGGGGGAGTTAGGCTCTAGACATGATGATACTGTCAACATTCATGAAAGTTGCTGAGTGGCTACTGGCCAAGAGCCTTGAGCAGATTTATTATTGAATATACTCATTTAAGGGCTTCCCATGTGAAGCTAGTGCTAAAGAACTCGCCTGCCTGTTAGGAGATGTAAGACGTATGGGTCTTCCCTGGATAGGGAAGATCCCCTGGAGAAGGGCATGGCCACACACTCCAGTATTCTAGCCTGGAGAATCCCATGGACAGAGGAGCCTGGTGGACTCCAATCATGGGGTCACAAAGAGTTGGACGTGCTGAAGTGACTTAGCACGCACGCATGCAAAGTCCTTCAAACTGTTGTCCGGTGTGCAGGTGTAAGAGATTGCTGACTCCCTCCCTCGCCAAGGACTCAACCATTTTGAGCAAACCTGCCGGTGACACTCCCCAGGGAGTCCAGAAGAGACCAAGAAGTTGTCAGGGAGATGCAGAAACCATGTCTTCACCTTGCACAGGGGCCTCCCTACAAACTGCCCAGAACCCCATGAAGCAACAGCAGGGGCTGAGGCAAGTCCACCTCACGCCCTGGGAGGAGGGCAGGGATGCGGCGGGTCAGGAAGACTCCTGGTTGAGCCTTTGCATCAGGGCCCAGGCTGAGCATAAAAGGAGGGTCCCTCACCTGGGAGGAGGCAGACTGGGGACCATGCAGACCCAAAGGGCCATCCTCGTGCTGGGGCGGTGGTCACTGTGGCTTCTGCTGCTGGGGCTTGTGGTGTCCTCGACCAGCGCCCAGGACCTCAGCTACAGGGAAGCCGTGCTTCGTGCTGTGGATCAGCTCAATGAGCGGTCTTCAGAAGCTAATCTCTACCGCCTCCTGGAGCTAGAACCACCTCCCAAGGATGTGAGTTGGGGAGGAGGCTGTCTAGGTGAGGGGCAGGGAGACAGAGCAGAGAAGGAAAAATGAGCCTGAACCCAGTTTCCCCCACACTTAATCCGTCACCAGGATGCAGATCTGGGCACTCGAAAGCCTGTGAGCTTCACGGTGAAGGAGACTGTGTGCCCCAGGACGACTCAGCAGCCTGCGGAGCAGTGTGACTTCAAGGAGGAAGGGGTGAGGCTGGGGGTTGGGGGTCAGTGTTTCCCAGGGAGCTGAACAGGGAGCTTCTGGGAAGGTTTCCTGTCTCTGGGGTGAGGCTGGGAGGTTACGGCCAAGGGGATTCCAGTTTGACCTTGAGCCTCTCCTTCCAGCGGGTGAAACAGTGTGTGGGGACAGTCACCCTGGACCCGTCCAATGACCAGTTTGACCTAAACTGTAATGCGGTGAGTGGTCCCTTCTGGACTGGGGGGTTTCTAGGGAAGATAGTGTGTGGAACATCCTTTGTACCAATGACCCGCTGTCCCATCCAGGGCAGACAGAGGCCCTCCTACCCTGGCCCCTCCTTCCCTAAGCCCCAGGTCTCCAGCCCTGGGGCTGCCTCCCTTAGAGCAGTGGTCCTCTACTGGGGTTCCCATCTGGGAACTGACATGAGATGGATTCTCAGGACCCACTCGGACTTCCTGAATCTGACACTGGAGTGGGGCCCAGCCATTTGGATTTTCCCAAGACCTCCAGGGAATTGTGACTGAGCTCAGCTTACGACACACTGACTGCAGTCGTGGGTTTTCAGCCTCTGCTCTCATCCAGCTTTGCTGGAATGTGCTTGTGACCCTGGGAAGCCCCATGCCATCTGTGGGCCTCAGTTTCCTGTCTGTCTGTGGTATGGAGATTCAACCACATGCTCCAAGGGTCACAGCCAGAGCGTGACCTGTGGTTGCAAGGCTCCTTGGGCAGCCCGGGAAGGTAGAGGTGTGGTGTGTGTGTGTGGGGGGGGGGTTGTCAAGTGTTCATCTTGAGTCAGTCCCAAAAGAAGCTTGTGGCTTCCTTTTTCACAGCTCCAGAGTGTCAGGATACGCTTTCCATGGCCATGGCGATGGCCATGGTGGCCCAGATTCCGAGGTTGATGGACAAGAACTGTTGGATCCCGAGCCTGGGGAAGAGTCCTAAGTGTCTGATTTGTTCAGATTCAGGCTTCTGGACAGTGAAAATAAATTCTTGTGAAAACAGGTTCCTCCAGGCTTTAATTTCACTTGTCTCCCCTTCTCCCACTTATCAGGATCATATCCCTAACTCTGGGGGTCCCCCACGTGTGTGTGTGCATCTATGTGTATGTGTCTATGTGTGTGTGTGAGATCACTCTTGTGAACACAGAGAAGCCTGAGGCCCCTGTTCCTTCCAGGAGGGCACGGGGGAGGCAGCAGCCCCAGGAGCTCAGGAACTGCCTCCCCACACTCGGGTCCATCCCGAGCCCTTCACCTGCCCCTGCCCTCCTCCTCCAACACCCAGTAGGACGTAAGGAGACCTGCCGTGGGTGCAGAGCTGGTGGGGCTGCTGCTCCTGCTCACGTGGAGCTTACAGTCCATGAGGGGCCAGGCGCATCACCTTGCTAAACACTCACAGAGACGAAGTTCAGTCTTAGGGAAAAGCCTGCAGGTGCAACACCCAGGACCCACCTCTTGCCCTCGACAATCTGAATTCTGAAATAGCCCATCCCTCCTGGCTTTTCTGTGGCATATAGACTCAATACTGTTTCTTCAGCTGGGTCTCAGATGTCAGGGGTGGGTTTGTGCTTAGCGATCACGTAGTATAAAAATTTGTACCATTAAAAAGAAGTATCCTGCTCATCGGGGTGAAGATTTCTCCATGAGGGCGTGAGAGACAGAGTGACAGAAGGTCACATGTCTATTTGCCTGTGTGTATCAAACACTGTCTGTGTCCTGCCTACTCCCCATTCTCTAGCTGACCTTTGCTCTGAGGCAGACAGGAAGCACTAGGGAGTTGGTATCAGGGAGCAGCTTCAACTAACCATTGGGGGAACTTGCTGTAAAAACATCTCCTCATCCTCACTCCCTCAGGGGCCCACCTCCAGATGTACACACCTCTGCCTGAGGTCTCCAGCTGGGTTGAACTCCTGTCATCCACTTTACTGCCTGCTTATTGACACGTCTTCTTCTCACACATCCTGACCTGACTTCTCTGTCTACACTTCTGCAGACTTTTTCTGGAATTACCTCGCAAACAAACTCTTTCCACTAAAGGCTTGCCTTGAGTCCCCTTCTGGGCCACTGTGAACCAAGACATCTTCCCCTGTCTGAGAGGGACAGAGGGTAGGATCTCACAGAGCATTTACTTTGTTACCTGTCAGGCTTGTCTCCTCTTGGTGAGCAGGTGTGTTGATTGCAGACAGGTTAGAGGAAGCCTGTGCATCTTCTTGGGAGAAGGCAATGGCACCCCATTCAAGTACTCTTGCCTGGAAAATCCCATGGACGGAGGAGCCTGGTGGGCTGCAGTCCATGGGGTTGCTAAGAGTCGGACATGACTGAGCGACTTCACTTTCACTTTTCACTTTCATGCATTGGAGAAGGAAATGGCATCCCACTCCAGTGCTCTTACCTGGGGAATCGCAGGGACGGCGGGGCCTGGTGGGCTGCCATCTATGTGGTCCCACAGAGTCGGACACGACTGAAGTGACTTAGCAGCAGCAGCAGCAGCAGCAGCAGTGCGTCTTCTCTACATCGTCATACGCTGTGGCGGCAAGCCCTACAAACTCAGAGCTGTATTGTGTCTGTGCCCGAGGATCCGGGCTTGGTAGAGCCAAGTGTGAAATGGTCAGTTTTGTTTTGTTTTTTGAGCTGGCTGTTACATTCTTGGTAGCTTGAAATCAGCCACGGTGGAAATATTTACACCATGGAAACTGGCAGATGCTCCACATTAGGCCCGTCACCGCTGGCACATCCCAGCCCCACCGGAGAGAGGGACCACTCGTCAGGATGACATGACATCTGTGCAGGTCACTTCTCTTTTCAGTCGTTCCCCATGATTGCCCATCTTGCTCCCAGGCCTCCCACCTGTAGCCTCGGGCCAGTCTCGTCCTTTCATATTCTACATTGGCGTTGACCTGACGTTCCTTGCTGCGGAGGAGGCTCTCAGCATGAGCAGGTAACCACTGATAGCAGAAAGGTGGATGCTTACATTGGTTCCATCTGAATCCTAGAGCAGGGAGCTGAAGTGGTCCCTGGCAGGGAGGTCTGCAGGCCTACTCAGCGCCTTCTAAGGGGATTGGCTTCTGAGTGTCTGCTCTTCAATCCCTGGACCTCTTTCTCCCCAAGAGAACAACTATCAGGTCCTTCCATTAATGGCTTTGAGCATCAGGCCAGGGCAGTGGCCCCGAGAGGAGGGAGGAGCCTCTCTAGAGGCTGAGAGAGTGTGGGGCTGCCTGGGATGAGGTACTGAAGACAAAATAAGGCAGGTTGGTGCCCTGACAGGCTGGACCATGCAGGCGTGGGTTGTGAGAGCACGGTCCTAGGCTGCTCGGTGCCTGGGGGTAGGTACGAGATGTGTGTGTGGGGAGATGACAGTTCAGTATTGACCCCTTTGGTTGGGGTGGGCCCGAGGGATGCTGGTCTCTGGGTGGGGCGCTGGGCAGTAGGCATTGTTAGTGTCCTGCTCAGATCCTGTCACTGGGCGGCTGCCCTGAGGACCCTCAGCTGTTGCGACTGTGGGAGGTAGATGGTAATGGCTCTCAGGTCCCTTCACAGCTGCCTTCACAGCTTCCCCCTCCCCAGGAGACGGCTGGGATACTCTGTCTCCTCTGCGCTTGGCCTGTGTAAGTGACTGCCTGTGAAGGGACATGAGAGCCCAGCTCCCTCCTCAGTGAGTCCTAAAGCAGGGGTGCAACACTAGTTCCAGGGCTTTTGGGGTGAGGTTTAAGCTCGTCCCAGGGTAGAGCGCCTCCCTGAGGGAGGGTTTGGGTCACCCTGCTGAGTCTGCCATTTCCTAGTGAGGGAGGTCCTTGATTGAATGGTTTACCTGTGGGTCTCATTTTCCTCATTAAATGACCTACACAGAGAGCTGGGGGGTGTTTCCAGAGGTCTGGGGGCACTGTTTGGGACTGGATTCTGGTTCTCCTTGCCCCGAGTCTCATGGACAGGAAATATGGCTGGGAGGAGCAAAGGAGGAGGCCATGCAGGATCAGGGCTCCTACTAGAGTTTGTTGGGGTGAAAGGTGCACGCGGGTTTCTCAAGGATCAGATGCGGAGTCGGGGACATGCTGGCTGGGGACAAGGGCTGTGCTGTCTTTCCTGAGAAGACCTCAGCCCTAACAGGCTGTGAGGACTAAGCCAGAAAAGCTGGTTGCTCAGGGCATGGAAGACATGCTCCTCACCATGGGAGGTGCCATCAAGGACCACATGAGGACCCTACACAGAATTAGGGAGGATGGGGGAGGGGACTTCAGTCTGAAGTGTGAGCCAATGCCAAGACCCAGAGGAAAGAAAGCACAGGGAGGGTGTCAGGCTTACCTAATAGCCAGTAACCATGTGTATTGCTAGTAATTTTTATTGTAATCACCTCCCTTTCCTTCTTTGACTTGGGAAAAGGATGCAGCTTGACCAAGAGGCCAGTGGGGCAAGACCTGGGCTGTGTCACCAGGGTGCACCGAGGCCCACCTCTCCTTCTCTCTCCAAGGCCGATGTGTAACCAGCACCATATCCAGCTGCCACTTTCTGAGGGGCCCCAGCCAACTGCCTAGAGTCCCACAGGTCAACACATGCCAAGAGCTACCCCTGGCCTCCAGTCACATGGCTATCCCAAGGCAAGCCTTATTAGAATTAGCTTCATGGTCTCTGAGCCCCTCTAACACTTTGGCTGCTTATAGCTCCCATCTGTGCTCTCACTACCACCCAGCACCAGTCCTCAAGCCTGGTGTCTCACCCATACGACTGGACATGGAGTCAAATGAGAAGAAACTTTCTCAGGGCTGTGAGAGCCAAGAGGAGGAGATTCTGAGTGTTCTTAGAGATCAGGGATGCCTTTCCAAGGAGGAAGGACAGGGCAAGCAGAGGGACCAGAGGCACAGTTGGGAGATGAGCTGGAGGCTCCGACGAGCCTGAGTGATCGGGGTGGCCTGGGACCCGATACCTGAGGCCTGTAGGGTGGGGAGTGAGGACAATAAAGAGACCCAACCATCCAGACTCTAATGCCCCTGGCTCAAGGAGGTGGGTGAAATACCCAAATCAGTGGTTTGCAGGATCCCTAGACAATGGTGTGCAGGGCGGACAGTGGTCAGGGAGAGCTAGGAACATACTCTCTAGGAACTCCGTAAAAAAAAGGCTTTAACCTAACCTAGTTATTTGGTGAGGACTGTCCATCCTGTGGTTGCCTTCACTATGAGAGAGAACAAAGAACTGTGGTCGTGATACAGATGACACTTCCTCATACTTAGCTGGGGAGGTACCAGGGTAACAGCCCAGGCATCTGGCCATAGGAAATATATGACTGAGAAAGTCATCAAAAGAGTCCAGAAGAGGGGACAGATGGAGCCGAGCTCCTGACTGGCTGAGAACTGAGCCCATAGGACAGGATGGTGTGGCCTTGATGCCTGTCTCGGTACTGGCTTGGGGTGGGGGGGTAGTTAGGCTCTAGACATGATGATACTGTCAATCATTCATGAAAGTTGCTGAGTGGCTACTGGCCAAGAGCCTTGAGCAGGAGATTTATTATTGAATATACTCCTTTAAGGGCTTCCCATGTGAAGCTAGTGCTAAAGAACTCGCCTGCCTGTTAGGAGATGTAAGACGTATGGGTCTTCCCTGGATAGGGAAGATCCCCTGGAGAAGGGCATGGCCACACACTCCAGTATTCTAGCCTGGAGAATCCCATGGACAGAGGAGCCTGGTGGACTCCAATCATGGGGTCACAAAGAGTTGGACGTGCTGAAGTGACTTACAATGCACGCATGCAAAGTCCTTCAAACTGTTGTCCGGTGTGCAGGTGTAAGAGATTGCTGACTCCCTCCCTCTCCAAGGACTCAACCGTTTTGAGCAAACCTGCTGGTGACACTCCCCAGGGAGTCCAGAAGAGACCAAGAAGTTGTCGAGGAGATGCAGAAACCATGTCTTCAAACTGCCCAGAAACCCCATGAAGCAACAGCAGGGGCTGAGGCAAGTCCACCTCACGCCCTGGGAGGAGGGCAGGGATGGGGCGGGTCAGGAAGACTCCTGGTTGAGCCTTTGCATCAGGGCCCAGGCTGAGCATAAAAGGAGGGTCCCTCACCTGGGAGGAGGCAGACTGGGGACCATGCAGACCCAAAGGGCCATCCTCGTGCTGGGGCGGTGGTCACCGTGGCTTCTGCTGCTGGGGCTTGTGGTGTCCTCGACCAGCGCCCAGGACCTCAGCTACAGGGAAGCCGTGCTTCGTGCTGTGGATCAGCTCAATGAGCGGTCTTCAGAAGCTAATCTCTACCGCCTCCTGGAGCTAGAACCACCTCCCAAGGATGTGAGTTGGGGAGGAGGCTGTCTAGGTGAGGGGCAGGGAGACAGAGCAGAGAAGGAAAAATGAGCCTGAACCCAGTTTCCCCCGCACTTAATCCGTCACCAGGATGAAGATCTGGGCACTCGAAAGCCTGTGAGCTTCACGGTGAAGGAGACTGTGTGCCCCAGGACGACTCAGCAGCCTGCGGAGCAGTGTGACTTCAAGGAGGAAGGGGTGAGGCTGGGGGTTGGGGGTCAGTGTTTCCCAGGGAGCTGAACAGGGAGCTTCTGGGAAGGTTTCCTGTCTCTGGGGTGAGGCTGGGAGGTTATGGCCAAGGGGATTCCAGTTTGACCTTGAGCCTCTCCTTCCAGCGGGTGAAGCAGTGTGTGGGGACAGTCACCCTGGACCCGTCCAATGACCAGTTTGACCTAAACTGTAATGCGGTGAGTGGTCCCTTCTGGACTGGGGGGTTTCTAGGGAAGATAGTGTGTGGAACATCCTTTGTACCAATGACCCGCTGTCCCATCCAGGGCAGACAGAGGCCCTCCTACCCTGGCCCCTCCTTCCCTAAGCCCCAGGTCTCCAGCCCTGGGGCTGCCTCCCTTAGAGCAGTGGTCCTCTACTGGGGTTCCCATCTGGGAACTGACATGAGATGGATTCTCAGGACCCACTCGGACTTCCTGAATCTGACACTGGAGTGGGGCCCAGCCATTTGGATTTTCCCAAGACCTCCAGGGAATTGTGACTGAGCTCAGCTTACGACACACTGACTGCAGTCGTGGGTTTTCAGCCTCTGCTCTCATCCAGCTTTGCTGGAATGTGCTTGTGACCCTGGGAAGCCCCATGCCATCTGTGGGCCTCAGTTTCCTGTCTGTCTGTGGTATGGAGATTCAACCACATGCTCCAAGGGTCACAGCCAGAGCGTGACCTGTGGTTGCAAGGCTCCTTGGGCAGCCCGGGAAGGTAGAGGTGTGGTGTGTGTGTGTGGGGGGGGGGTTGTCAAGTGTTCATCTTGAGTCAGTCCCAAAAGAAGCTTGTGGCTTCCTTTTTCACAGCTCCAGAGTGTCAGGATACGCTTTCCATGGCCATGGCGATGGCCATGGTGGCCCAGATTCCGAGGTTGATGGACAAGAACTGTTGGATCCCGAGCCTGGGGAAGAGTCCTAAGTGTCTGATTTGTTCAGATTCAGGCTTCTGGACAGTGAAAATAAATTCTTGTGAAAACAGGTTCCTCCAGGCTTTAATTTCACTTGTCTCCCCTTCTCCCACTTATCAGGATCATATCCCTAACTCTGGGGGTCCCCCACGTGTGTGTGTGCGTCTATGTGTATGTGTGTATGTGTGTGTGTGAGATCACTCCTGTGAACACAGAGAAGCCTGAGGCCCCTGTTCCTTCCAGGAGGGCACGGGGGAGGCAGCAGTCCCAGGAGCTCAGGAACTGCCTCCCCACACTCGGGTCCCTCCCGAGCCCTTCACCCGCCCCTGCCCTCCTCCTGCAACACCCAGTAGGATGTAAGGAGACCTGCCGTGGGTGCAGAGCTGGTGGGGCTGCTGCTCCTGCTCACGTGGAGCTTACAGTCCATGAGGGGCCAGGCGCATCACCTTGCTAAACACTCACAGAGACGAAGTTCAGTCTCAGGGATAAGCCTGCAGGTGCAACACCCAGGACGCACCTCTTGCCCTCGACAATCTGAATTCTGAAATAGCCCATCCCTCCTGGCTTTTCTGTGGCATATAGACTCAATACTGTTTCTTCAGCTGGGTCTCAGATGTCAGGGGTGGGTTTGTGCTTAGCGATCACGTAGTATAAAAATTTGTACCATTAAAAAGAAGTATCCTGCTCATCAGGGTGAAGATTTCTCCACGAGGGCGTGAGAGACAGAGTGACAGGTCACATGTCTATTTGCCTGTGTGTATCAAACACTGTCTGTGTCCTGCCTACTCCCCATTCTCTAGCTGACCTTTGCTCTGAGGCAGACAGGAAGCACTAGGGAGTTGGTATCAGGGAGCAGCTTCAACTAACCATTGGGGGAACTTGCTGTAAAAACATCTCCTCATCCTCACTCCCTCAGGGGCCCACCTCCAGATGTACACACCTCTGCCTGAGGTCTCCAGCTGGGTTGAACTCCTGTCATCCACTTTACTGCCTGCTTATTGACACGTCTTCTTCTCACACATCCTGACCTGACTCTCTGTCTACACTTCTGCAGACTTTTTCTGGAATTACCTCGCAAACAAACTCTTTCCACTAAAGGCTTGCCTTGAGTCCCCTTCTGGGCCACTGTGAACCAAGACATCTTCCCCTGTCTGAGAGGGACAGAGGGTAGGATCTCACAGAGCATTTACTTTGTTACCTGTCAGGCTTGTCTCCTCTTGGTGAGCAGGTGTGTTGATTGCAGACAGGTTAGAGGAAGCCTGTGCATCTTCTTGGGAGAAGGCAATGGCACCCCATTCAAGTACTCTTTGCCTGGAAAATCCCATGGACGGAGGAGCCTGGTGGGCTGCAGTCCATGGGGTTGCGAAGAGTCGGACATGACTGAGCGACTTCACTTTCACTTTTCACTTTCATGCATTGGAGAAGGAAATGGCAATCCCACTCCAGTGCTCTTACCTGGGGAATCGCAGGGACGGCGGGGCCTGGTGGGCTGCCATCTATGTGGTCCCACAGAGTCGGACACGACTGAAGTGACTTAGCAGCAGCAGCAGCAGCAGCAGCAGTGCGTCTTCTCTACATCGTCATACGCTGTGGCGGCAAGCCCTACAAACTCAGAGCTGTATTGTGTCTGTGCCCGAGGATCCGGGCTTGGTAGAGCCAAGTGTGAAATGGTCAGTTTTGTTTTGTTTTTTGAGCTGGCTGTTACATTCTTGGTAGCTTGAAATCAGCCACGGTGGAAATATTTACACCATGGAAACTGGCAGATGCTCCACATTAGGCCCGTCACCGCTGGCACATCCCAGCCCCACCGGAGAGAGGGACCACTCGTCAGGATGACATGACATCTGTGCAGGTCACTCTCTTTTCAGTCGTTCCCCATGATTGCCCATCTTGCTCCCAGGCCTCCCACCTGTAGCCTCGGGCCAGTCTCGTCCTTTCATATTCTACATTGGCGTTGACCTGACGTTCCTTGCTGCGGAGGAGGCTCTCAGCATGAGCAGGTAACCACTGATAGCAGAAAGGTGGATGCTTACATTGGTTCCATCTGAATCCTAGAGCAGGGAGCTGAAGTGGTCCCTGGCAGGGAGGTCTGCAGGCCTACTCAGCGCCTTCTAAGGGGATTGGCTTCTGAGTGTCTGCTCTTCAATCCCTGGACCTCTTTCTCCCCAAGAGAACAACTATCAGGTCCTTCCATTAATGGCTTTGAGCATCAGGCCAGGGCAGTGGCCCCAAGAGGAGAGAGGAGCCTCTCTAGAGGCTGAGAGAGTGTGGGGCTGCCTGGGATGAGGTACTGAAGACAAAATAAGGCAGGTTGGTGCCCTGACAGGCTGGACCATGCATGCGTGGGTTGTGAGAGCACGGTCCTAGGCTGCTCGGTGCCTCGGGGTAGGTACGAGATGTGTGTGTGGGGAGATGACAGTTCAGTATTGACCCCTTTGGTTGGGGTGGGCCCGAGGGATGCTGGTCTCTGGGTGGGGCGCTGGGCAGTAGGCATTGTTAGTGTCCTGCTCAGATCCTGTCACTGGGCGGCTGCCCTGAGGACCCTCAGCTGTTGCGACTGTGGGAAGTAGATGGTAATGGCTCTCAGGTCCCTTCACAGCTGCCTTCACAGCTTCCCCCTCCCCAGGAGACGGCTGGGATACTCTGTCTCCTCTGCGCTTGGCCTGTGTAAGTGACTGCCTGTGAAGGGACATGAGAGCCCAGCTCCCTCCTCAGTGAGTCCTAAAGCAGGGGCGCAACACCAGTTCCAGGGCTTTTGGGGTGAGGTTTAAGCTCGTCCCAGGGTAGAGCGCCTCCCTGAGGGAGGGTTTGGGTCACCCTGCTGAGTCTGCCATTTCCTAGTGAGGGAGGTCCTTGATTGAATGGTTTACCTGTGGGTCTCATTTTCCTCATTAAATGACCTACACAAAGAGCTGGGGGGTGTTCCCAGAGGTCTGGGGGCACTGTTTGGGACTGGATTCTGGTTCTCCTTGCCCCGAGTCTCATGGACAGGAAATATGGCTGGGAGGAGCAAAGGAGGAGGCCATGCAGGATCAGGGCTCCTACTAGAGTTTGTTGGGGTGAAAGGTGCACGCGGGTTTCTCAAGGATCAGATGCGGAGTCGGGGACATGCTGGCTGGGGACAAGGGCTGTGCTGTCTTTCCTGAGAAGACCTCAGCCTTAACAGGCTGTGAGGACTAAGCCAGAAAAGCTGGTTGCTCAGGGCATGGAAGACATGCTTCTCACCATGGGAGGTGCCATCAAGGACCACATGAGGGCCCTACACAGAATTAGGGAGGATGGGGGAGGGGACTTCAGTCTGAAGTGTGAGCCAATGCCAAGACCCAGAGGAAAGAAAGCACAGGGAGGGTGTCAGGCTTACCTAATAGCCAGTAACCATGTGTATTGCTAGTAATTTTTATTGTAATCACCTCCCTTTCCTTCTTTGACTTGGGAAAAGGATGCAGCTTGACCAAGAGGCCACTGGGGCAAGACCTGGGCTGTGTAACCAGGGTGCACCGAGGCCCACCTCTCCTTCTCTCTCCAAGGCCGATGTGTAACCAGCACCATATCCAGCTGCCACTTTCCGAGGGGCCCCAGCCAACTGCCTAGAGTCCCACAGGTCAACACATGCCAAGAGCTACCCCTGGCCTCCAGTCACATGGCTATCCCAAGGCAAGCCTTATTAGAATTAGCTTCATGGTCTCTGAGCCCCTCTAACACTGTGGCTGCTTATAGCTCCCATCTGTGCTCTCACTACCACCCAGCACCAGTCCTCAAGCCTGGTGTCTCACCCATACGACTGGACATGGAGTCAAATGAGAAGAAACTTTCTCAGGGCTGTGAGAGCCAAGAGGAGGAGATTCTGAGTGTTCTTAGAGATCAGGGATGCCTTTCCAAGGAGGAAGGACAGGGCAAGCAGAGGGACCAGAGGCACAGTTGGGAGATGAGCTGGAGGCTCCGACGGGCCTGAGTGATCGGGGTGGCCTGGGACCCGATACCTGAGGCCTGTAGGGTGGGGAGTGAGGACAATAAAGAGACCCAACCATCCAGACTCTAATGCCCCTGGCTCAAGGAGGTGGGTGAAATACCCAAAGGTGCCTGAGTGTTTGGGATGGACAGGGGAGCCTGACACCCAAGGCCTGCAGGCAGTGGGAGAGGACAACACCGAGCATCAAGCTCCAAACCTTGTTGCGCTTGACTCAAGGCGGCAGGTGAAATGGTCAAATCAGTGGTTTGCAGGATCCCTAGACAATGGTGTGGGGGCGGACAGTGGTCAGGGAGAGCTAGGAACATACTCTCTAGAAACTGCGTAACGTGAAGGCTTTAACCTTACCTAGTTATTTGGTGAGGACTGTCCATCCTGTGGTTGCCTTCACTGTGAGAGAGAACAAAGAACTGTGGTCATGATACAGATGACACTTCCTCATACTTAGTTGGGGAGGTACCAGGGTAACAGCCCAGGCATCTGGCCATAGGAAATATATGACTGAGAAAGTCATCAAAAGAGTCCAGAAGAGGGGACAGATGGAGCTGAGCTCCTGACTGGCTGAGAACTGAGCCCATAGGACAGGATGGTGAGGCCTTGATGCCTGCCTTGGTACTGGGTTGAGGGGGAGCTAGGCTCTAGACATGATGATACTGTCAATCATTCATGAAAGTTGCTGAGTGGCTACTGGCCAAGAGCCTTGAGCAGGAGATTTATTATTGAATATACTCCTTTAAGGGCTTCCCATGTGAAGCTAGTACTAAAGAACTCACCTGCCAGTTTAGGAGATGTAAGACGTATGGGTCTTCCCTGGATAGGGAAGATCCCCTGGAGAAGGGCATGGCCACACACTCCAGTATACTTACTGGAGAATCCCATGGATAGAGGAGCCTGGTGTACTCCAATCTATGGGGTCACAAGGAGATGGACATGCTGAAGTGACTTAGCATGCACGCATGCAAAGTCCTTCAAACTGTTGTCTGGTGTGCAGGTGTAGGAGATTGCTGACTCCCTCCCTCGCCAAGGACTCAACCATTTTGAGCAAACCTGCCAGTGACACTCCCCAGGGAGTCCAGAAGAGAACAAGAAGTTGTCAGGGAGATGCAGAAACCATGTCTTCACCTTGCACAGGGGCCTCCCTACAAACTGCCCAGAACCCCATGAAGCAACAGCAGGGGCTGAGGCAAGTCCACCTCACGCCCTGGGAGGAGGGCAGGGATGCGGCGGGTCAGGAAGACTCCTGGTTGAGCCTTTGCATCAGGGCCCAGGCTGAGCATAAAAGGAGGGTCCCTCACCTGGGAGGAGGCAGACTGGGGACCATGCAGACCCAGAGGGCCAGCCTCTCGTTGGGGCGGTGGTCACTGTGGCTTCTTCTGCTGGGCCTAGTGGTACCCTCGGCCAGCGCCCAGGACCTCAGCTACAGGGAGGCCGTGCTTCGTGCTGTGGGTCAGCTCAATGAGCGGTCCTCAGAAGCTAATCTCTACCGCCTCCTGGAGCTAGACCCGCCTCCCAAGGATGTGAGTTGGGGAGGGGACTGCCTAGGTGAGGGGCAGGGAGACAGATCAGAGAAGGAAAAATGAGCCTGAACCCAGTTTCCCCCGCACTTTAATCCGTCACCAGGATGCAGATCTGGGCACTCGAAAGCCTGTGAGCTTCACGGTGAAGGAGACTGTGTGCCCCAGGACGACTCAGCAGCCTGCGGAGCAGTGTGACTTCAAGGAGAAAGGGGTGAGGCTGGGGGTTGGGGGTCAATATTTCCCAGGGAGCTGAACAGGGAGCTTCTGGGATGGTTTCCAGTCTCTGGGATTGTGGCTGGGAGGTTATGGCCAAGGGGATTCCAGTTTGACCTTGAGCCTCTCCTTCCAGCGGGTGAAGCAGTGTGTGGGGACAGTCACCCTGGACCCGTCCAATGACCAGTTTGACCTAAACTGTAATGCGGTGAGTGGTCCCTTCTGGACTGGGGGGTTTCTAGGGAAGATAGTGTGTGGAACATCCTTTGTACCAATGACCCGCTGTCCCATCCAGGGCAGACAGAGGCCCTCCTACCCTGGCCCCTCCTTCCCTAAGCCCCAGGTCTCCAGCCCTGGGGCTGCCTCCCTTAGAGCAGTGGTCCTCTACTGGGGTTCCCATCTGGGAACTGACATGAGATGGATTCTCAGGACCCACTCGGACTTCCTGAATCTGACACTGGAGTGGGGCCCAGCCATTTGGATTTTCCCAAGACCTCCAGGGAATTGTGACTGAGCTCAGCTTACGACACACTGACTGCAGTCGTGGGTTTTCAGCCTCTGCTCTCATCCAGCTTTGCTGGAATGTGCTTGTGGCCCTGGGAAGCCCCATGCCATCTGTGGGCCTCAGTTTCCTGTCTGTCTGTGGTATGGAGATTCAACCACATGCTCCAAGGGTCACAGCCAGAGCGTGACCTGTGGTTGCAAGGCTCCTTGGGCAGGCCGGGAAAGTAGAGGTGTGGTGTGTGTGTGGGGGGCTGTCAAGTGTTAATCGTGAGTCAGTCCCAAAAGAAGCTTGTGGCTTCCTTTTTCACAGCTCCAGAGTGTCGCCATACCCTGGATATGGATATGGTGGCTTTTGCGCAAAGGTTGATGGAGAAGAGCTGTCAGATCCTGAGCCTGGGGAAGAGTCTTAAGTGGTCATTTGTTCAGATTCAGGCTTCTGGACAGTGAAAATAAATTCTTGTGAAAACAGGTTCCTCCAGGCTTTAATTTCACTTGTCTCCCCTTCTCCCACTTATCAGGACCATATCCCTAACTCTGGAAGGTCCCCCACATATGTGTGTGCATCTATGTGTATGTGTCTATGTGTGTGTGTGAGATCACTCCTGTGAACACAGAGAAGCCTGGGCCCTTGTTCCTTCTAGGAGGGCACGGGGGAGGCAGCAGCCCCAGGAGCTCAGGAACTGCCTCCCCACACTCGGGTCCCTCCCGAGCCCTTCACCCGCCCCTGCCCTCCTCCTCCAACACCCAGTAGGATGTAAGGAGACCTGCCACGGGTGCAGAGCTGGTGGGGCTGCTGCTCCTGCTCATGTGGAGCTTACAGTCCATGAGGGACCAGGCGCATCACCTTGTTAAACACTCACAGAGAAGAAGTTCAGTCTCAGGGATAAGCCTGCAGGTGCAACACCCAGGACGTACCTCTTGCCCTCGACAATCTGAATTCTGAAATAGCCCATCCCTCCTGGCTTTTCTGTGGCATTTAGACTCAATACTGTTTCTTCCGCTGGGTCTCAGATGTCAGGGGTGGGTTTGTGCTTAGCGATCACGTAGTATAAAAATTTGTACCATTAAAAAGAAGTATCCTGCTCATTGGGGTGAAGATTTCTCCACGAGGGCATGAGAGACAGAGTGACAGAAGGTCACATGTCTATTTCCCTGTGTGTTTCCGACACTGTCCGTGTCCTGCCCACCTCCCATTCTCTAGCTGACCTTTGCTCTGAGGCAGACAGGAAGCACTAGGGAGTTGGTATCAGGGAGCAGCTTCAACTAACCATTGGGGGAACTTGCTGTAAAAACATCTCCTCATCCTCACTCCCTCAGGGGCCCACCTCCAGACGTATCACACCTCTGCCTGAGGTCCCCAGCTGTGTTGAGCTCCTGTCATCCAATTTACTGCCTGCTTATTGACACGTCTTCTTCTCACACATCCTACCCTGACTCCTGTGTCTACACTTTTGCTGGCTTTTTCTGGAATTACCTCGCAAACAAACTCCTTCCACTAAAGGCTTGCCTTGAGTCCCCTTCTGGGCCACTGTGAACCAAGACATATTCCCCTGTCTGAGAGGGACAGAGGGTAGGATCTCACAGAGCATTTAATTTGTTACCTGTCAGGCTTGTCTCCTCTTGGTGAGCAAGTGTGTTGATTGCAGACAGGTTAGAGGTAGCCTGTGCATCTTCTTGGGAGAAGGCAATGGCACCCCATTCAAGTATTTTTGCCTGGAAAATCCCATGGACGGAGGAGCCTGGTGGGCTGCAGTCCATGGGTTGCGAAGAGTCGGACATGACTGAGCGACTTCACTTTCACTTTTCACTTTCATGCATTGGAGAAGGAAATGGCAACCCACTCCAGTGCTCTTACCTGGGGAATCGCAGGGACGGCGGGGCTTGGTGGGCTGCCATCTATGGGGTCCCACAGAGTCCGACACGACTGAAGTGACTTAGCAGCAGCAGCAGCAGCAGCAGTGCGTCTTCTCTACATCGTCATACGCTGTGGCGGCAAGCCCTACAAACTCAGAGCTGTATTGTGTCTGTGCCCGAGGATCCGGGCTTGGTAGAGCCAAGTGTGAAATGGTCAGTTTTGTTTTGTTTTTTGAGCTGGCTGTTACATTCTTGGTAGCTTGAAATCAGCCACGGTGGAAATATTTACACCATGGAAACTGGCAGATGCTCCACATTAGGCCCGTCACCGCTGGCACATCCCACCCCACCGGAGAGAGGGACCACTCGTCAGGATGACATGACATCTGTGCAGGTCACCTCTGTTTTCAGTCGTTCCCCATGATTGCCCCTCTTGCTCCCAGGCCTCCCACCTGTAGCCTCGGGCCAGTCTCGTCCTTTCATATTCTACATTGGCGTTGACCTGACATTCCTTGCTGCGGAGGAGGCTCTCAGCATGAGCAGGTAACCACTGATAGCAGAAAGGTGGATGCTTACATTGGTTCCATCTGAATCCTAGAGCAGGGAGCTGAAGTGGTCCCTGGCAGGGAGGTCTGCAGGCCTACTCAGCGCCTTCTAAGGGGATTGGCTTCTGAGTGTCTGCTCTTCAATCCCTGGACCTCTTTCTCCCCAAGAGAACAACTATCAGGTCCTTCCATTAATGGCTTTGAGCATCAGGCCAGGGCAGTGGCCCCGAGAGGAGGGAGGAGCCTCTCTAGAGGCTGAGAGAGGGTGGGGCTGCCTGGGATGAGGTACTGAAGACAAAATAAGGCAGGTTGGTGCCCTGACAGGCTGGACCATGCATGCGTGGGTTGTGAGAGCACGGTCCTAGGCTGCTCGGTGCCTCGGGGTAGGTACGAGATGTGTGTGTGGGGAGATGACAGTTCAGTATTGACCCCTTTGGTTGGGGTGGGCCCGAGGGATGCTGGTCTCTGGGTGGGGCGCTGGGCAGTAGGCATTGTTAGTGTCCTGCTCAGATCCTGTCACTGGGCGGCTGCCCTGAGGACCCTCAGCTGTTGCGACTGTGGGAGGTAGATGGTAATGGCTCTCAGGTCCCTTCAGAGCTGCCTTCACAGCTTCCCCCTCCCCAGGAGACGGCTGGGATACTCTGTCTCCTCTGCGCTTGGCCTGTGTAAGTGACTGCCTGTGAAGGGACATGAGAGCCCAGCTCCCTCCTCAGTGAGTCCTAAAGCAGGGGTGCAACACCAGTTCCAGGGCTTTTGGGTGTGGTTTAAGCTCGTCCCAGGGTAGAGCGCCTCCCTGAGGGAGGGTTTGGGTCACCCTGCTGAGTCTGCCATTTCCTAGTGAGGGGGATCCTTGATTGAATGGTTTACCTGTGGGTCTCATTTTCCTCATCAACTGACCTACACAGAGAGCTGGGGGGTGTTCCCAGAGGTCTGGGGGCACAGTTTGGGACTGGATTCTGGTTCTCCTTGCCCCAGAGTCTCATGGACAGGAAGGATGGCTGGGAGGAGCAAAGGAGGGGGCAATGCAGGATCAGAGCTCCTACTAGAGTTTGTTGGGGCAAAGGTGCATGCGGGTGTCTCAAGGATCAGATGCGGAGTCGGGGACATGCTGGCTGGGGTCAAGGGCTGTGCTGTCTTTCCTGAGAAGACCTCAGCCCTAACAGGCTGTGAGGACTAAGCCAGAAAAGCTGGTTGCTCAGGGCATGGAAGACATGCTCCTCACCATGGGAGGTGCCATCAAGGACCACATGAGGACCCTACACAGAATTAGGGAGGATGAGGGAGGGGACTTCAGTCTGAAGTGTGAGCCAATGCAAAGGCCCAGAGGCAAGAAAGCACAGGGAGGGTTTCACGCTTACTTAATAGCCAGTAACCATGTGTATTGCTAGTAATTTTTATTGTAATCACCTCCCTTTCCTTCTTTGACTTGGGAAAAGGATGCAGCTTGACCAAGAGGCCACTGGGGCAAGACCTGGGCTGTGTAACCAGGGTGCACCGAGGCCCACCTCTCCTTCTCTCTCCAAGGCTGATGTGTAACCAACACCATCCATCCAGCTGCCACTCTCCGAGGGGCACCAGCCAACTGCCCAGAGTCCCACAGGTCAACACATGCCAAGAGCTACCCCTGGCCTCCAGTCACATGGCTATCCCAAGGCAAGCCTTATTAGAATTAGCTTCATGGTCTCTGAGCCCCTCTAACACTGTGGCTACTTATAGCTCCCATCTGTGCTCTCTCTACCACCCAGCACCAGCCCTCAAGCCTGGTGTCTCACCCACACGACTGGACATGGAGTCAAATGAGAAGAAACTTTCTCAGGGCTGTGAGAGCCAAGAGGAAGAGATTCTGAGTGTTCTTAGAGATCAGGGATGCCTTTCCAAGGAGGAAGGCCAGGGCAAGCAGAGGGACCAGAGGCACAGTTGGGAGATGAGCTGGAGGCTCCGACGGGCCCGAGTGATCGGGGTGGCCTGGGACCCGATACTTGAGGCCTGTAGGGTGGGGAGTGAGGACAATAAAGAGACCCAACCATCCAGACACTAATGCCTCTGGCTCAATGAGGTGGGTGAAATGCCCAAATCAGTGATTTGCAGAAGCCCCCTAGACTATGGTATGAACAGCGGACAGTGGTCAGGGAAGAGCCAGGAACACAGAGGAGGACTTTGGGCATTCTGGCTCCCCGGTGGAGGAGAGAAGATGGGGTAGGACCAGGGAAGGAGTGGTACGAGGTCTAGGAGTGTCCTCAGGAAGAAGGCGCAGGTAAGGCTCCCAGGCTTCCAGCTCAGGGCTCCTGCGGCAGCACCCAGCCAACAGCCCAGTGCGGACAACTAGGGTGTTCATGGGAGTCTTGAACCCAGAGCCATGTGTGCATGAGAACTTGTGTCTTGAAAAGGGAAGGGATAGCCCCTGGAACATGTGAGAACTGAGAGAAGAAGCAGCCCGGATGCACCCGAGCCAACCCTGCCTCCTAAGAGGAGACTCCCTGGAGAAGACTCAGCAGGAGAACCCACAGAGGAGGAGGGGACCCAGGAGAGAAGCAACAGGGGAGAATCAGTGTTTGGAGGACAGATGGACTCTGCAGCCTGTGAAGAAAAAGATAAGGCTTTAGTGTGGCCCCTGTACTTAGGGTGGGCTGTCCAGCTTGCGATGGCCTGAGGGTGAAACAGAGCAAAGAAGCGTGCAGATGACTGTTTCTCAGGCCAGATGAGAGGCAGCCAAAGCAATAGGCCAGGTTTGGTAGGTTCTGGGGCCAGGACATGTTTAGACTGAGAAGAGCAATGCAGAGGAATCCAGGAGAGGAGACAAATGGAGCTCACTGTCTGAGGGCTGGACACAGAGACGATGGTGTGGCCCTGTGTCTACCTAGGGACTGGCTGGTGTGTACATCTTGAGATGTAGTACTGTCATCCACTCACCAAATGTCAAGTGACTCTCTACTGGGTTCCAGGCAGTGCCAAGAGGTGGAGGCTGACTGCTGAATACACTCCTTTACCCCGGATCCTCAGGAGCCCATGGTGTGGACTCAGAGGGGATGTAGACAGTGCCTGGTCCCTCCCTCTCCTCAAGGACTCAACCCCTTTGAGCAACCCTGCCTGTGACACTTCCCATGGACCCCAGGAGAGGCCAAGATATTGTCTGGGAGATGGAGAAACCCTTTCATCACCTTGCACAGGGGCCTCCCTGCCCACTGCCCAGAAATCCAATGAAGCAACAGCAAAGCCTGAGTCAAGTCCACCTCGCACCTGGGAGGAGGCCAGGGATGGGGCGGGTCAGGTTGAGTCTTTGCATCAGACCTAGGCTGAGCATAAAAGGAGGGTCCCTCAGGTGGGAGGAGGCAGACTGGGCACCATGGAGACCCAGAGGACCAGCCTCTCCCTGGGACAGTGGTCACTGTAGCTGCTGCTGTTGGGACTAGTGCTCCCCTCGGCCAGCACCCAGGCCCTCAGGTACAGGGAGGCCGTGCTTCGTGCTGTGGATCAGCTCAATGAGCAATCCTCAGAACCTAACATTTACCGTCTTCTCGAGCTGGAACAGCCTCCTCAGGATATAAGTCAGGGAGGGGGATGGGGAAGGGACCCTCTGGGTGGGGGAACAGGGACACAAAGCAGAGAAGGAAGCCTGAGCCCAAGCCCAGTCTCCCCACTCTGATCCTCGAGCAGGATGAAGACCCGGACAGCCCGAAGCGGGTGAGCTTCAGGGTGAAGAAGACCGAGTGCTCCAGGAACACCCAGCAGCCCCCGGAGCAGTGTGACTTCAAGGAGAATGGGGTGAGCCTGGGGGCTGGGGGCACAGGAGGCTGCTTCCCAGATTGCTGAACAGGGGGCTTCGAGCAAGGTTCCCAGCCCCTGGTGTAAGGCTGGGAGCTTATGGCCTGGGGGTGGGTGGTTCCACTTTGACCTTGAGCCTCCCCTTCCAGCTGCTGAAACGCTGTGAGGGGACAGTCACCCTGGACCAGGTCAGGGGTAACTTCGACATCACCTGTAATAATGTAAGTGGCCCCTTCTGTACTGTGGGAACTGCTGTGGGGGTGGGTTGTGGAACTTCCTTTGGACCAATGACCCACTGCCCCACCCAGGGCAGAGAAAGACCCTCCTATCCTGCCCCCTCCCTCCCCAAGCCCCAGATCTCCCTTCCTGGCTATGTGTCCCTTAGAGCAGTGGTTCTCTCCTGGGGTCCCCACCCAGAGAACTTGTCAGAAAGGCAGATTCTCAGCCCCAGTCAGACCACCTGAGTTGGACTCTGGGGTGGGATCTGACCATTTGTCTTTTCCCAGGACTTCCAGGGATTCTGACTGTGCTAAAGTTTTGAGAGTCACGAGCCCTCAACCTCTGCTCTCTTCCAGCTTTGCTGGGATGGGCTTGTGACTCTGGGAAGCCCTTGTCTTCCTTTAGTCTCTTCATCTATTTGTGAGTGTGGGGATTCCACCTCATGCTCCAAATATCACAGCCAGAGGTGAACTTGTGCCTGAGGATCCTGGTGTGACCCTGAAACAGGAAAGGCCAGGTGGGGAGGGATCTTGGGTTGATGGTGATGCAGTACCAACAAGCAGCCTGTGTTTTTCTTGTTTCACAGCACCAGAGCATCAGGATTACAAAGCAGCCATGGGCACCACCACAGGCAGCCCGATTATGTCGATATATAGTGATAAGGGTTTGCAGATAATCAGCTCTTGTAGATTTCTGTCATAAGCCAGCAAAGAGTCCTAAGGGTTTTCTTACTCTGCCTCAAATAATACTGGATCTGAAAAATAAATTCTTGTGACATGATATCCTCAAGGTCTCAATTTCACTGTCTCCTCTCCTCACAGTTATCCAGAAAGAATCTTGAACTATTCCATGTCTTGTGTGTGTGTACCCGTGTGTGTGTGTGCCTATGTGTCTGTGTGTGTGTCCATGAGTGTATGTGTGTGTGAGATTACTCCTGTGAACACAGAGAAGGGTGAGGGCCCTGTTCCTTCCACGCGGGAGGCAGTAGCCTCGGGAGCTCCAGGACAGCGTCTCCATTCTTGGGCGCCTCCCGAACACTTCACCCGCCCCACTCTGCCCTCCTCCTCCAACACCCAGTAGGACCTAAGGAGACCTGCTGTGTGTGCAGTGCTGGTGGGAATGCTGCTCCTGCTCGCATGGAGCTGACAGTCCACAAGGGGCCATGCTTCTCACCTTGTGAAGCACTCAGAGAGACGCAGTTGAGTCTCAGGGCTCAGCCTGCAGGTGCAATGCCCATGAGTCTCATGGACATGACGCTGGCTGGGAGGAGCAGAGGAGGGGGCGATGCAGGATCAGGGCTCATACCTGAGTTTGCTGGGGAAAAGGTGCATGCAGATTTCTGAAAGACCAGGTGTGGAGGCGGGGGCAACCACTCTAAGATGAGGACTGTGATGTCTTTTCTGAGCAGACCTCAGTTCCGACAGGCAGTGAGGACTAAACCAGGAAAGCCGGAAGCTTTCACCTTTCACATCACAGGAAGTGCATCCTGAGGACCCGGAAGTGGACCCTCCTAAGGATCCGGGAAGGACGGGGGAAGAGGGCTTCAGTCTGAAGTGTCTAAGAGTGAAAGGCCCAGAGGCAGGAAAGCAAAGAGAGGATTTCAGGGTTACCAGAACCTGTCACTACGTGTATTGCTGATTATGCTCTATTGTAATCAAGTCGCTTTCAGCCTTTGATTTGGGAAAGGATACAACTTGACCACAGTGCAGGGTCAAACCTGGACAAGGAAACCAGGGTGCCCAGAAGCCCACCTCTCGTTCCTCTCCAAGGCTGAGTGTGTAACCACCACCATCCATCCAAGCTGCCATCTTCCGTGGTGTCCAAGACAATTGTCCCGAGTCCCAGAGGCCCACAGAGGCCATGAGCTACCCCTGGACGGCAGTCACGTGGCCATCCCAAGGGAAACTGGATTAGAATTTGCTTCACGGCCTCTGGGCCCCTTTAATATTTTGGCTTATTATCTTTCCCAGTTGCACTCCCTCCACACCCCAGCGCTGGCCACTCTGCTTGGTGACTTGTCCAGATGACTGGACATGGATTCACTTGGGGGTCAAATTAGAAGGGATGTCCAGAAGATTGATGTCCTATGTCAGAAAAGAGGAGGAGGTGCCTTCTGTGCCTGCAGATCCCTGCAGGCTTCCCAAGGAGGTAAAGCAGGGCAAGCAGAGAGATATCAGGGGCAGAGATGTGGGGAGAAGCAGGAGGCTCTGAGTGGCCTGAGGGATTTGGGTGATGGGACAGCCTGACACCCGAGGCCCGCAAGTCTGGGGTGAGAAAAACTATGAATAGCAACCGTCTAGGCCCTGATGCCAGGGTGGGGGGTTGTAGGCTGGGGAGGCAGGGGGTGAAATGGTCAAACGGGCAGTGTGTTGGAGCCTTAGAAAATAGCATGGAGGGTGGACAGTGGTCAGGGAGAAGCTGGTATTCGAGGAAGGTGGTGTCTGGAGGTTGTGGCTTCACTGAGAGGAGAGAAGACAGGGTAGGCCCAGGGCAGGTGTGCTGGGAGGTCAGGGGAGTGTCCTCAGGAGGAAGAAGGAGCAGGTGGGGCTCCCATGCTTCCAGCTCAGGGCTTCTGTGGCAGTACCCAGCCAACAGCCCAGTGCGGACAACCAGGCTCTTTATGGGAGTCTTGAAACCAGAGGCAAAGACCGTATGTGTGTGATGGGCACTGGTGTCTTGAGAAGGGCTGTCCCCAGGAATGTGTGAGGAGTGGGAGGAGAAGCAGCCCGGATGATCCTCAGCCAGTCCTGCCTCCCAAGAGGGGAGTCCTTGGAGAAGAGTCAGCAGAAGCCCCCAGGGAGGAGGGGACCCAGGAGGGCACAGCAAGGGAGAATTGGTCAGGGGCAAGTTCAGGAAGACAGGGGGTCCCCAGAACCTGTGGAGATAAGACAAGGCTTGAGTGTGGCCTCTGGATCTAGGGAGGGCTGCTCAGCCTAATGTAAGCCAGCAAAGAATTGTTGGAGGTGGTGTAGGTAACACCTCCTCAGGCTCTGTTGGGGAGGGGCCAGGACAACACACCATGTTTTGTGGGGTCTGAGGGCAAGACGTTATTAAACTGAGAGAATGAATGAAGAGGAATCCAGGAGACGGGAGAAATGGGACTCACTCTCTGAAGCCTGGGCACAGAGTAATAGATAGTGTGGGCTTTGTGTCTGCCTAGGGACTAGCTGTGTGTGTAAGTCTTAAGTTGTGAGTAGTACCGTCAAGCATCATTAAATGACTGCCTATTGGGTTCTAGGCAGTACTGAGAGCTGAAGGTTGAGTGCACAATGCACTTCTTTATCCTGAATCCTGAGAGACCATAGAGGGGAAGCCGAGGAGATGTAGACAGTGCCTGGCCCTTCCGTCTCCTGGAGTACTCAATCCTCTTGGGCAAGCCTGCCTGTGACACTTCCCATGGACCACAGCAGAGCCCAAGACATTGTCAGGGAGATGGAGAAACCATTTCTTCACCTTGCACAGGGGCCTCCCTGCCTACTACCCAGCAATCCCATGAAGCAACAGCAGGGGCTGAGGCAAGTCCACTTCACACCCTGGGAGGAAGGCAGGGATGGAGAGGGTCAGGAAGAGTCCTGGTTGAGCCTTTGCATCAGGGCCCAGGCTGAGCATAAAAGGAGGGCCCCTCAGGCTGGGAGGAGGCAGTTTAGGGACCATGGAGACCCAGAGGGCCAGCCTCTCCCTGGGACGGTGGTCACTGTGGCTACTGCTGCTGGGACTAGTGCTGCCCTCGGCCAGTGCCCAGGACCTCAGCTACAGGGAGGCCGTGCTTCGTGCTGTGGATCAGTTCAATGAGAAGTCCTCAGAAGCTAATATCTTCCGCCTCCTGGAGCTAGACCTGCCTCCCAAGGATGTGAGTTGGGGAGGGGGCTGGGAAGGGGATCTGTCTCCTGACATCCTCGGCACTGTCGCCCTCTTCACTAAGGCTGGTTCTCTTGTCAGGAAGTCACTTTTCCCACTACATGGGTTCCCACCTCTTCTAGGACACCTTCCCAGACCTGGGTCATCTCCCAGCACCAGGCTTCCTGTCTTAGCATCTCTGCTGTGGGAACAGGCACCCTGCACACCTGGCTCAGGCTCCCTGGACTTCTGGGAGCTCCAGGGATGGAGGGGGTCACTGAGGTGACTTCTCTGCTAAAGTCCCCCTGAACCTCGGTGTCTCTCTGCCAGGGGGAGCTCCGTCAGCCTGGAGGCTCCAGTGACAAGGGCTCTCCCTGCAGGCGGCCCTGACCTCCCTCAGCCCCTCTGAGGGGAGGCGCTGCCATCAGCGCTGCTGTGAGGGCCGCTCCTGCTCTCTGTGTGCCCATGAGGCCAGGCACGGGCTCTGTCCCCTTCCCCTGTGCTCCTGGCACCAAGCCCAGGGCCGGACACATAGGGGGTTGGAGAGGCTGTCGTCGGGTGGGGGACAGGGAGACAGATCAGAGAAGGAAACATGAGCCGAGCCCAGTCCCCCGACTTTGATCCTTGACCAGGTGGAGGACCCGGGAGCTCGAAAGCCTGTGAGCTTCATATTGAAGGAGACCGTGTGCCCCAGGACGACCCAGCAGCCCCCAGAGCAGTGTGACTTCAAGGAGAATGGGGTGAGCCTGGAGGCTGGGGGCACAGGAGGCTGCTTCCCAGATTGCTGAACAGGGGGCTTCGAGCAAGGTTCCCAGCCCCTGGTGTAAGGCTGGGAGCTTATGGCCTGGGGGTGGGTGGTTCCACTTTGACCTTGAGCCTCCCCTTCCAGCTGCTGAAACGCTGTGAGGGGACAGTCACCCTGGACCAGGTCAGGGGTAACTTCGACATCACCTGTAATAATGTAAGTGGCCCCTTCTGTACTGTGGGAACTGCTGTGGGGGTGGGTTGTGGAACTTCCTTTGGACCAATGACCCACTGCCCCACCCAGGGCAGAGAAAGACCCTCCTATCCTGCCCCCTCCCTCCCCAAGCCCCAGATCTCCCTTCCTGGCTATGTGTCCCTTAGAGCAGTGGTTCTCTCCTGGGGTCCCCACCCAGAGAACTTGTCAGAAAGGCAGATTCTCAGCCCCAGTCAGACCACCTGAGTTGGACTCTGGGGTGGGATCTGACCATTTGTCTTTTCCCAGGACTTCCAGGGATTCTGACTGTGCTAAAGTTTTGAGAGTCACGAGCCCTCAACCTCTGCTCTCTTCCAGCTTTGCTGGGATGGGCTTGTGACTCTGGGAAGCCCTTGTCTTCCTTTAGTCTCTTCATCTATTTGTGAGTGTGGGGATTCCACCTCATGCTCCAAATATCACAGCCAGAGGTGAACTTGTGCCTGAGGATCCTGGTGTGACCCTGAAACAGGAAAGGCCAGATGGGGAGGGATCTTGGGTTGATGGTGATGCAGTACCAACAAGCAGCCTGTGTTTTTCTTGTTTCACAGCACCAGAGCATCAGGATTACAAAGCAGCCATGGGCACCACCACAGGCAGCCCGATTATGTCGATATATAGTGATAAGGGTTTGCAGATAATCAGCTCTTGTAGATTTCTGTCATAAGCCAGCAAAGAGTCCTAAGGGTTTTCTTACTCTGCCTCAAATAATACTGGATCTGAAAAATAAATTCTTGTGACATGATATCCTCAAGGTCTCAATTTCACTGTCTCCTCTCCTCACAGTTATCCAGAAAGAATCTTGAACTATTCCATGTCTTGTGTGTGTGTACCCGTGTGTGTGTGTGTGCCTATGTGTCTGTGTGTGTGTCCATGAGTGTATGTGTGTGTGAGATCACTCCTGTGAACACAGAGAAGGGTGAGGGCCCTGTTCCTTCCACGCGGGAGGCAGTAGCCTCGGGAGCTCCAGGACAGCGTCTCCATTCTTGGGCGCCTCCCGAACACTTCACCCGCCCCACTCTGCCCTCCTCCTCCAACACCCAGTAGGACCTAAGGAGACCTGCTGTGTGTGCAGTGCTGGTGGGAATGCTGCTCCTGCTCGCATGGAGCTGACAGTCCACAAGGGGCCATGCTTCTCACCTTGTGAAGCACTCAGAGAGACGCAGTTGAGTCTCAGGGCTCAGCCTGCAGGTGCAATGCCCATGAGTCTCATGGACATGACGCTGGCTGGGAGGAGCAGAGGAGGGGGCGATGCAGGATCAGGGCTCATACCTGAGTTTGCTGGGGAAAAGGTGCATGCAGATTTCTGAAAGACCAGGTGTGGAGGCGGGGGCAACCACTCTAAGATGAGGACTGTGATGTCTTTTCTGAGCAGACCTCAGTTCCGACAGGCAGTGAGGACTAAACCAGGAAAGCCGGAAGCTTTCACCTTTCACATCACAGGAAGTGCATCCTGAGGACCCGGAAGTGGACCCTCCTAAGGATCCGGGAAGGACGGGGGAAGAGGGCTTCAGTCTGAAGTGTCTAAGAGTGAAAGGCCCAGAGGCAGGAAAGCAAAGAGAGGATTTCAGGGTTACCAGAACCTGTCACTACGTGTATTGCTGATTATGCTCTATTGTAATCAAGTCGCTTTCAGCCTTTGATTTGGGAAAAGGATACAACTTGACCACAGTGCAGGGTCAAACCTGGACAAGGAAACCAGGGTGCCCAGAAGCCCACCTCTCGTTCCTCTCCAAGGCTGAGTGTGTAACCACCACCATCCATCCAAGCTGCCATCTTCCGTGGTGTCCAAGACAATTGTCCCGAGTCCCAGAGGCCCACAGAGGCCATGAGCTACCCCTGGACGGCAGTCACGTGGCCATCCCAAGGGAAACTGGATTAGAATTTGCTTCACGGCCTCTGGGCCCCTTTAATATTTTGGCTTATTATCTTTCCCAGTTGCACTCCCTCCACACCCCAGCGCTGGCCACTCTGCTTGGTGACTTGTCCAGATGACTGGACATGGATTCACTTGGGGGTCAAATTAGAAGGGATGTCCAGAAGATTGATGTCCTATGTCAGAAAAGAGGAGGAGGTGCCTTCTGTGCCTGCAGATCCCTGCAGGCTTCCCAAGGAGGTAAAGCAGGGCAAGCAGAGAGATATCAGGGGCAGAGATGTGGGGAGAAGCAGGAGGCTCTGAGTGGCCTGAGGGATTTGGGTGATGGGACAGCCTGACACCCGAGGCCCGCAAGTCTGGGGTGAGAAAAACTATGAATAGCAACCGTCTAGGCCCTGATGCCAGGGTGGGGGGTTGTAGGCTGGGGAGGCAGGGGGTGAAATGGTCAAACGGGCAGTGTGTTGGAGCCTTAGAAAATAGCATGGAGGGTGGACAGTGGTCAGGGAGAAGCTGGTATTCGAGGAAGGTGGTGTCTGGAGGTTGTGGCTTCACTGAGAGGAGAGAAGACAGGGTAGGCCCAGGGCAGGTGTGCTGGGAGGTCAGGGGAGTGTCCTCAGGAGGAAGAAGGAGCAGGTGGGGCTCCCATGCTTCCAGCTCAGGGCTTCTGTGGCAGTACCCAGCCAACAGCCCAGTGCGGACAACCAGGCTCTTTATGGGAGTCTTGAAACCAGAGGCAAAGACCGTATGTGTGTGATGGGCACTGGTGTCTTGAGAAGGGCTGTCCCCAGGAATGTGTGAGGAGTGGGAGGAGAAGCAGCCCGGATGATCCTCAGCCAGTCCTGCCTCCCAAGAGGGGAGTCCTTGGAGAAGAGTCAGCAGAAGCCCCCAGGGAGGAGGGGACCCAGGAGGGCACAGCAAGGGAGAATTGGTCAGGGGCAAGTTCAGGAAGACAGGGGGTCCCCAGAACCTGTGGAGATAAGACAAGGCTTGAGTGTGGCCTCTGGATCTAGGGAGGGCTGCTCAGCCTAATGTAAGCCAGCAAAGAATTGTTGGAGGTGGTGTAGGTAACACCTCCTCAGGCTCTGTTGGGGAGGGGCCAGGACAACACACCATGTTTTGTGGGGTCTGAGGACAAGACGTTATTAAACTGAGAGAATGAATGAAGAGGAATCCAGGAGACGGGAGAAATGGGACTCACTCTCTGAGGCCTGGGCACAGAGTAATAGATAGTGTGGGCTTTGTGTCTGCCTAGGGACTAGCTGTGTGTGTAAGTCTTAAGTTGTGAGTAGTACCGTCAAGCATCATTAAATGACTGCCTATTGGGTTCTAGGCAGTACTGAGAGCTGAAGGTTGAGTGCACAATGCACTTCTTTATCCTGAATCCTGAGAGACCATAGAGGGGAAGCCGAGGAGATGTAGACAGTGCCTGGCCCTTCCGTCTCCTGGAGTACTCAATCCTCTTGGGCAAGCCTGCCTGTGACACTTCCCATGGACCACAGCAGAGCCCAAGACATTGTCAGGGAGATGGAGAAACCATTTCTTCACCTTGCACAGGGGCCTCCCTGCCTACTACCCAGCAATCCCATGAAGCAACAGCAGGGGCTGAGGCAAGTCCACTTCACACCCTGGGAGGAAGGCAGGGATGGGGAGGGTCAGGAAGAGTCCTGGTTGAGCCTTTGCATCAGGGCCCAGGCTGAGCATAAAAGGAGGGCCCCTCAGGCTGGGAGGAGGCAGTTTAGGGACCATGGAGACCCAGAGGGCCAGCCTCTCCCTGGGACGGTGGTCACTGTGGCTACTGCTGCTGGGACTAGTGCTGCCCTCGGCCAGTGCCCAGGACTTCAGCTACAGGGAGGCCGTGCTTCGTGCTGTGGATCAGTTCAATGAGAAGTCCTCAGAAGCTAATCTCTTCCGCCTCCTGGAGCTGGACCCGCCTCCCAAGGACGTGAGTTGGGGAGGGGGCTGGGAAGGGGATCTGTCTCCTGACATCCTCGGCACTGTCGCCCTCTTCACTAAGGCTGGTTCTCTTGTCAGGAAGTCACTTTTCCCACTACATGGGTTCCCACCTCTTCTAGGACACCTTCCCAGACCTGGGTCATCTCCCAGCACCAGGCTTCCTGTCTTAGCATCTCTGCTGTGGGAACAGGTGCCCTGCACACCTGGCTCAGGCTCCCTGGACTTCTGGGAGCTCCAGGGATGGAGGGGGTCACTGAGGTGACTTCTCTGCTAAAGTCCCCCTGAACCTCGGTGTCTCTCTGCCAGGGGGAGCTCCATCAGCCTGGAGGCTCCAGTGACAAGGGCTCTCCCTGCAGGCGGCCCTGACCTCCCTCAGCCCCTCTGAGGGGAGGCGCTGCCATCAGCGCTGCTGTGAGGGCCGCTCCTGCTCTCTGTGTGCCCATGAGGCCGGGCACGGGCTCTGTCCCCTTCCCCTGTGCTCCCGGCACCAAGCCCAGGGCCGGACACATAGGGGGTTGGAGAGGCTGTCGTCGGGTGGGGGACAGGGAGACAGATCAGAGAAGGAAACATGAGCCGAGCCCAGTCTCCCCACTTTGATCCTTGACCAGGTGGAGGTCCCGGGAGCTCGAAAGCCTGTGAGCTTCAGGGTGAAGGAGACCGTGTGCCCCAGGACGACCCAGCAGCCCGCGGAGCAGTGTGACTTCAAGGAGAATGGGGTGAGCCTGGGGGCTGAAGGAGCAGGAGAATGCTTCTCAGGGAGCTGAACAGGGGGCTTCTGGGAAAGAATTGCAGTCCCTGGGGTGAGGTGGGGTGTGGCTGGGAGATATTGCCTGGAGTTTCTAGTTTGACTTCAAGCCTTCTTTTCCAGCTGGTGAAACAGTGTGTGGGGACAGTCACCTGGTACTGGATCAGGGGTGATTTCGACATCACCTGTAATGACGTAAGTGGCCCCTTTTGTACTGTGAGGACTGCTAGAGGGGTGGGTTGTGGAATTTCCTTTGGCCCAATGACCCGCTGCCCCATCCAGGGCAGAGAAAGGTTCTCCTACCCTGGCCCCTCCCTCCCCCGAGCCCCAGGTCTCCAGTCCTGGCTCTGTGTCCCTTAGAGCAGTGGTTCCCTACTGGGGTCCCCAACTGGGAACTGACATAGAGGCAGATTCTCAGCCCCACTCAGATCTCCTGAATCAGACTCCTGGATAGGGGGCAGCCTTTGTATTTTCACAAAGCCTCCAGGGGCTTCTTTCGATGCTGAAGTTTGAAACTCATTGACTCAAATCATGAGCTCTCAACTCCTGGTTCCCTTCCAGCTTTGTTGGGATGGGCTTGTGACCCTGGGAAGCCCCCTGTCACCTAAGGGACCTTGGTTTGCTTATCTATCTGTGGTGTGTTGATTTAACCACAGGCTCCAAACATCATATGGGAGGTAAACTGGGGCTCCAAGCTTCCTGATGTGGCCCAGGAATTGGAGTGTTCAAGTGGCAAGGGGTCTGGTTTTAATGCTGAGCCAATCCCCCAAAGCAACTATTTCCACCTGGTTCACAGATTCAGAGCGTGGGGCTATTCAGACGGCTGTGGGACTCAGTCCGGAGAGGTGGGCAGAAAATTCTCGAAAAAGCACGGAGAATTGGCGAGAAAATCAGAGATATCTTCACGGGATGAAGTCCTTAGGATCAGGTTATCCTGGCTCAGACTTCTGGACTCTGAAAAATAAATTCTTCTAAAAACAACTTCATCAACATTCAAATTCACTTCTCTTCCCTCTCAGTCATACCAGGACCAGGTCCTTAACTCTGCGAGTCCTCTTGAGTGTATGTGTGTGTGTGAGAGAGAGACAGACAGACAGAGATCACTCCTATTAACTCCCGGATGGGTGAGGCAGGCCTCCTTTCAGGAGGGTATGCGGTTACAGGGATGTAATGACAACCATAGCTAACACGGATGTATGGTATATTTGAAAGTTGTTAAGAGAGTAGAGCCTAAGTGTTCTCATCACAAGGAGAAGACCTCATTTGTTTTTTGTATCTCTATGAGATGACGGATGTTAAGGAAACTTACTGTGGTACTCATTTTACAATATAGGTAAGTAAATTCGTTATGCGTACACTTGAAATTTGTAGTGCTGTATGTCAATTATATCTCAAATGAAACTGGAAAAAATATTTAAAGAGTGTGAAAGGATTATTACAGCAAAAAGTTTGTGAACTGCTACATAGAGAAACTCTCCATGGGTGTGCAGGGAGACATATATGATAATATCCAATTGGAGTGTTGGTCTGTTTCTTCAATAGATACCAAACAGCAGTGAACACAAATAAATGGATTACCGTGTATCATTGAAAAACAAAACAAAACAAAGAAATTGTGCAAAATGAGCTAGTAAATATGTAATAAGGCTACTTATATAATGTCCAAAAGCGTGGAAACAACACTATGTTTTGCTTGTGGGTACTGGTGGTAAAAACAAAAAAAAAACGTGCTGGAAGAGGACTGAGCAGGTCAATGCACAAGGACAGTCCTCATCCGTTGCACTAGAGTCGCATTCTGGCCCCAAACTACGCTTCCCGGCAGGCTGCGCGCCGCGCCGTGACGCACTTTCTGCAGACTCACTTCCTTGCCTTTGCGTTGTTCGTTAGTAGGGCAGGGCCCCCGCCATCTTTTAGCAGCTGGTTACAGTTGCTGGTAACTTTGATGCTGCCGCGTAGCCCAGCCGGTAGCAGATGCGGACCTCGCGGGAGCAGTTCCTGGGCCTGCCCGTGAACTGTGAGGTGGACCAGCTGGCCAAGTACTAGGGCAGGAAGACAGCGACCGCCCCCCGCCCCCGCACCCCCTCCCCGGGTGTTCGGACCTCCGGCGCAGGCCTGGCGTGGGCCTGGGTGTCGCGGGGCTGATTTCCTAAGGAGTTGTGGAGAGGCACGCTGAGGATGCGACCACCTCTCCCAACTGCTTGCCTTCCTTGTGGGTGGGGCGGCGTTCCCTCCCTCGTCCAGTACCCTGTTCTTGTGGTTTATAGCTACCTCCCCAGAGTCCCTGGCTTCGCCTTCCGCCGCGGGGGTCCTGTCTGCGCCGTCCACTCCGGCGGCAAATCCGCTGGCGGCGAAAATTGAGCGCTTGAATTGTGGCGAGTGCTACTGAAGAACTACAGTCTTCCGTCCTGTTAATTAATATCCAACTGAATAATGAAGTCTAGAACTTGTTTTTCATCAGACACAAGGTGGTTGTTCAGTCGCTTAGTCGCGTCCGACTCTTTCGACCCCATGGACTATACCCCATCAGACTCCTTTCTCCACGAGATCTCCCAGCAAGAGTACTGGAGTGGGTTACCATTTCCTTCTCCAGGGAATCTTCCCTACTCAGGGGTCAAACCTGTGACTCCTGCATTGGAGGCAGGTTCTTCACAGCTGAGCCAGCGGGAAAGCTCCCGACATAAAGTTATTATTGTGCTGAGCCTACATTTCGCTTTAACCGTCTTTTTAACGTCTTTTGAAATGTGCTGTAGGTGTGCAAAACACATCTAATGTCAAAGAGATAACGGGGGGAGGGGGGGGAACCTAACCTATTGTTAACCATTTAACATTGCATATGTGTTGAAATGATAATATCTTAGATATGTAGGGTTGAAGAAGTGAAGTTAGTCACTCAGTGTTGTCCGACTCTTTGGGACCCCATGGACTATTTAGTCCCCCAGGCTTCTCTGTCCATGTGATTTCTCCAGGCAAAAATACTGGAGTGGGTTGCCATTACATTCTTCACGGGATCTTCCCAACCCAAGGATAGAACCCAGGTCTCCCACATTGCAGGCAGATTCTTTACCCTCTGAGCTACCAGGGAAGCCCATAAAATTAATTTCACCTTTTAAAAAACTATTTGAGATGGCTGCTATGGAATTATTTTCCCCCATTGGTGCCGTGTGGTATGCAGGAGTCGGGAATCTTAGTTCCCAGACCAGGGATGGAACCCGTGTCTCCTGAGGTGGAAGCACAGAGTCTTACCTCTGGGACCTCCAGGGAAGTCCAGGAAATTTAAAATTACGTATGTGGTTGGCACCGTAGCTCCTATATTGCTCTTGGATAGTGCTGCTCTGGGAGAAGGGATATTTCTGCATCTGACAGAGCCTTCCTGGGCTCTTGGGAATGTTTCCTAGAGGAGCTGTTGTGTCTGGAGGGCGTTCTTACCCTGTCTTGTCTGAAGGGGGTCTGGTCTACCACATTTAATGTTACTGTTGGAGGTTCCTGCAGAATGGCTTTTTCAGCCCCTCTTCCCTAGCCACCAGGCACCTTCCTGGGTTGGGTTGTGCTGTAGAGAGAAAACGAAGGACCCGATGGTGACCTGAGAATGTGAGATGGGAGGAGGATGCATCTGTCACGACCAAATGCCTGCTGGTACTCAGGTTTTCTTTTCTACCAAAGTAAAGAAGATTCTAATGGTTTTAGAAGCCACGTTTGCAATTTTAATATATGCTGAACTGCCATGTAGTTTGTGCCCACCAATTATTAAAGAGACATTGTTTTCTCATTGACTTGAAATGCCATATATGCCACATACTACGATTAGGTTGTCCTTCATTCCACCCACCCATCCAGCCAGCCATTCATCCTTCTTCCTCTGCAATAAAAAGTGTAGATATGACCAACCTATGATTGACCTGGATCATGAGGGAGGGGGGACATTATACTAAGTATAATATGTACAAATATATAAGTAGAGCAGAATAAGGGGGATCCAGAGTGCCAGGGTGTAGAGGCAGAGTTGGGTGAACAGGGTTGGCTTCTGTGAGGAACTATGTGTGAGTAGAAGCTTGAAAGAGGTAAGGAAGGTATATATGTGGGTGTGGTGGGAGGCTCCTCCGGGCATGGAAACAATCAGTGCAGAGATAGGAAAGTAAGGAGGCCAGCGTGATCAGAGTACAGAGAGCAAGGAGGAGAAGAAAATATTAAAAGAGGCCCCTCTGAATCCTGCAAGTTAAAAAATCTTAAAGTGTAATTAAATCTTTCAGTTCTGTGTATTTAACTGATTCTTTTTACTATTATTATCTTACTTTAGCTGCGCTGAGTTTTTGTTGCAGCACGCAGGCTTAGTTGCTCCACGGCAGGTGAGATCTTAGTTCCCTGACCAGGGATTGAACCTGCATTGCAAGGCGGATTCTTAACCACTGGACCACCAGGGAAGTCACCACTTTTGTGGTTTATAAGTGCTACGGTCTACAGGGTCACAAAAGGGTCGGACTTAGCGACTAAACAACAGCAAAGTTATTTGATATCATAAATCACATTTTTGTTCATTTATTGAAAACTTGAAACTGCCTCCATTGGTAGATACAAAATTATTCTGGATATGCCTGAGCTCTTAAGACTGTTAGTTTCAGAGTTGAACATCAGTTTCTGTCAGAAGCTTTTTTAAGGTTTTTCTCTATTTGGCATAGCTATGAATTAAATAGTTCTGATTTGTTCTATTCTTTTCTGCTTGTATCTGTTTTGAACTGCTTTCATCAGTTTAAATTGGCTCCACTTCACTCCATTTAGCTTCTCACCTAGTTTCTCCATCTGTCTCAGTGAAGACTCACCCATTTAAATTTGCATTCAGCTAGCCAGCGTAGTTTGGACTTGTGTTTATCACTATGCTCATGCATTTCATTGATTCTGAGAAGTATATTACCTCAAGTTATTAATAAATTAATCTTCTACATGGAAACTTTGGATCATATTGGATCCATTTCAGGCTTTATACTGTTTTGCTACATTTGATTTATTCTTCCTTTTCTCTGTATATCTTTGTTCTTTTATTGCTGAATTATTTAAAACAAATCCCAAATAATGTGATATATCACTCCTAAATATATCACAATGTAGCTATAACAAATAAGGATTTTTAAAAAATATATATAACCACATTATCAGTAGTGTCTTAGTATTTTCTAATAGTTGGCCTGTGTTCAAATTTACCTGATCATCTCAAAGTCTTTTGTGAATTTGAATCAGGATCTTGACAAGATCCACACATTCCTTTTTTAAAAAAAATGTTTCTTAAGCCTGTATCAACTCTTCATCCCTCTTCTGTTTTTTTCTCTCCAGGCCATGGATCTATTTATAATGCTCTGAATCTAGAATATAAATCTCCTTTAGATAATATTGTAAAGTAGTTTTCCAATAGTAGATTGTAAATGAAGGGGAAAATTGTTCTGAACTTTATCACGAAGTATTCATCAATATGAAAGGCATGGCAATTCCATGGTGGTTCAGTGCTTAGGGCTCAGCACTTGTACTGCCATGGCCTTTACTCAGTCTCTGGTTTGGATCTAAGATCTCGCACACTGCTTGGCATAGCTGGAAAAAAAAAAAAAAAGAAAACATTACATCATCAATGGCATTGCTGGCTGTAGTATTTGAGTTACCACCCATACAGCACACCTGTGTCTGTCATCAGTAGAACGTACACATCATCAATAAGGCACGCCCGTGTCTGTCTCCATTTGTAACTGTGAAGTGCCTATAGCTATAAGCGTCTGATTATTTCACTGTGTCTCCTAATGTAGTCCTTCCAATAAATTCATATTAAAAAGCATAGTATTTTATTGTGAATTACTTTCCTTTATTTCTCTTTTATATTTTCGGTTAGGGCACTATTTTTAAAAAATTCTGTGTGTGGGGACATTTTATTCAATATGAATCTCATTTCGAGGCAGTAAATGAGATGTTACAAAACACAGGCTATGAGAAGGAGCCTTTGATTCCAACAGTGTTGAGAACAGAACATGTGTCTGTCTTCTGTCTAACCTTTCAAGGTCTTTCTTAATTAACTCTGCTCCTATCACCCGTTCACTCAAAAGTATTCATTAACTATTAAATGTTAAGTCCAGCTCTGTGTTCTTGGGATGTATCAGTAGTATATCTGGGAGAAGGGTGTTCCAGACATAGGAACCTGTCTTTGCACAGCAGCAGGACAGAGGTCAGTGCAGCTCAGACTGGAGTGAACAAAGGTAGAGTACGGATGGAGTCAGAAAGCCGATAGGTTATGAAAGAATGTAGAACCTAGTGGGCCCCTCTCAGGGCTTGGCTTTTACTCTGAACATTATGGATATATATATATATTCATTTATTTTGGGGTGCACTAGGTCTTCACTGTTGTGTGGGCTTACTCTAGTTGCAGTGAGTGGGGGCTACTCCCTAGTTGCCGTGCACGGATTTCTCATCGAGGTGGTTTCTCTTATTGTGGAGCACAGGCACATGGGTTAGGGTTAGGGCTTCAGTAGTTGTAGCTCCCAGGCTCTAGAGCACGGGCTCAGTGGTTGTGGCACATGGGCTTAGTTGCCTCACAGCATGTGGAATCTTCCCACCAAGGATCAGACCCGTGCCGCCTGCATTGTCAAGTGGATTCTTTACCACTGGACCACCAGGGAAGTCCTGGATACGTATACATTCTTTATTAAAGTGAACAGTTCTATTTCTTAGAAATGTTCAATACAGAAGGAAGAGATTGGAATTAGCTTTAGTCACCTGTTCCCAACCCATTCTTCTATTTGTGATCCCAGACAGAATTCTCATGGCTCCAGAGTACTTCCTTTGGATCAGTGCGGGTCCTGACTTGATTGGGCTCAGTAGACCCTCTAGAGCAACATGTCTTAGCATCCTTCATTCTGTCCTGAGAGAGTCAGTGAAGTTGGACAGATAATGAATGGGGAAATTCAAATGAGGCTTCACATGTGCTCTGGTTAGGCATTATTCTCCACTGCCTTCTGTATTAGAGACATCCAGACTGAGTGACTCCTCTATTAATCTACTCTTTCTTTTCATAGAAAAAGTCAGAAAGAACGTTCCTATATTTGTCATGAAGACTGTTCTCTTGTTGGAAACAAATTGTTGTAGCTTATGTGTCAGTGTAACTGGTTATGGCCTAGAAGATAATTTTAGTATAAGTGCAGATTCTTACAAAGCTGACGATACCTCTGATGTTTACTTGGAAGGTTCCTTTTTGGGATAATATATAGAATAATAGGTTCTACTGTGAGGTTTTTTTTTTGTTTTTTTTTTTTGCTTGATTCAAATAAAATATGTAATAAGTAAAAATTGACTAAAGGTGGTCCAGTGATTAAGAATCCACCTTGTGATGCAAGGGACACTGGTTCAATCCCGGGTCCAGGAAGATCCCACGTGTTGCAGAGCAGCTAAGCCTGTGTGTCACAACTACTGAGCCTGTGTTCTAGAGCCCACAAGCTGCAACTGCTGAGCCCATGCACTGCAACTACTGAAGCCTGCATGCCTAGAGGCCATGCTCTGCAACAAGAGAAGCTGCCACAATGAGAAGCCCGCCACGCTGCAATGAAGAGTAGCCCCTGCTTGCGGCCACTAGAGAAAGCCCGTGTGCAGCAACAAAAGCAGCAACAAAGACCCACCACAGCCTAAAAATAAAATAAATAAATCTTAAAAAAAAATTGACTGTGGTACATAATCTGAACCTAATCATAAAAAAATGTCAGGAATGTTCTATACATATTCTAAACATGAGAAAGATTTTCTAAAAAAAGAACTCTGTTCTTCAGAAATGCCAATTCATGAAAGAGACACTAACGGAAACTAAGGAAACATAACTAATTATAATATGATTGTAGACAATCCTGTACTATAGGGAAAATGCTGCTGCTGCTGCTGCTGCTAAGTCGCTTCAGTTGTGTCTGACTCTGTGTGACCCCATAGACAGCAGCCCACCAGGCTCCCCCGTCCCTGGAATTCTCCAGGCAAGAACACTGGAGTGGGTTGCCATTTCCTTCTCCAATGCATGAAAGTGAAAAAGTGAAAGTGAAGTCACTCAGTCATTGGATCAGCTGACAACTGGAATACATATGATAGTCATTAAGTTAAAGTGAAAGTTGCTCAGTCGCGTCCAACTCTTTGTGACCCCATGGACTATATAGTCCATGGAATTCTCTGGGCCAGAATGGGTGGCCTGGAGTGGGTAGCCTTTCCTTTCCCTTCTCCAGGGGATCTTCCTAACCCAGGGATCAAACCCAGGTCTCCCACATTGCAGGTGGATTCTTTACCAGCTGAACCACAAGGGAATACTGGAGTAGGTAGCCTATCCCTTCTCCAGGGGATCTTCCTGACCCAGGAATTGAACCAGGGTCTCCTGCATTGCAGGAGGATCTAATAGTTGTTAAAGTATTATATAAATGTTAAATTTACCAGAGTTGATAACTGTATTGTGGTTATGAAAAAGAATATCCCTACTTTTGTCAGACACACAATGAAGTATTTATAGGTAAAGAGCATGATTGTATGCATTGATTCAAAGAAAAAAATGTATGTACATATATGTGTGTACATATATGTGTACATATGTACACATATGTGTACATATGTACATATAAATGTGTGTACACACACATTTATAACATAAATTTTAGCAATAAGTAGTTTGGGGAAAGGGTACAGAGCTGTTCTGTGTACTGTCCTTATTCTTGCAACTTTTCTGTATGTTTGAAATTATTTCCAAATTAAAAGTCAAAAGGGGTTGAAGGGAATATAGGTCTGGTGAAACTTGCCTTGGAGAGACAGACATTAATGGTTATGAATGATGAATGGACTATAAGACATTATGACAAGGAGGAAAACCCTAGCTAACCCTTCCTGTGACTACTTTGACTGAAAACTCTTTCTTCAGAGTCAAAGCCACAAATCCATCCCTGGCCTCTCTGTCCTCTGGCAGTCAGCAGATTCTCAGCCAGCATGCTCTCGGCAGTCATCCTATTTCCAGATTCATGTGCAGGAAATCAACACCAACCAGGAGATCCTTGCCCAGTTGAGCAGCAGCAGTAGCAGCAATAACATTCTGATGAAAACCACTGTGGGGAGGGTTGGTGGTGGGCAAAGCAGAACATCAAAGAGTGAGGGTCACTACCCCTTCGTTTTAAACTTCCAATGACAGCAGGACTTCAGTGGTTTTCTCTAGCCCACCCCAGGGACCACCAGTAAACTCTCAGGGAGCCAACTAAGTGTTGAAGTTGCAGCTCAGTCTAACCCAGAGGGTAATCTCTGGGGAAACAGACAACGTTCCTGAGAGGGTAGAAATCTCAGGATCTGGAGCAATCCGGTTTGTAGAGTGTGGACTGGATTTTAGCCAGAAGTCAAACCTCTTCAGATGCAGGCTGTCATGGGGAGGGAACATCTTCCGTGTGCAGAGTGTGGGTGAAGCTTTAGTCAGAAGTCATATTCATCAGACACTGGAGGACACACGGGGAAAAGTCTTAAATACATAGGGAGCGTGAAAGTGAAGTCGCTCAGTCGTATCCGACTCTTTGGGACCTCATGGACTGTAGCCTATCAGGCTCCTCCGTCCATGGGATTTTCCAGGCAAGAGTAGAGTGGATTGCCATTTCCTTCTTCAGGGGATCTTCCCAACCCAGGAATCAAACCCAGGTCTCCCGCATTGCAAGCAGATGCTTTACCATCTGAACCATCAGGGAAGCCGTAGGGAGCATAGGCCAGGCTTTTTAGATGTTACCCCTTAAAACCACCAGAGTACACACTCAGGGGATAAAGTTTATGTGTGCTTTTAGCCTCAAGTTACACTGCATCAGAGGACACACACAAGGGAGAAGCCCTTTGTGTGGGTGAGGTATTAGTGAAAAGTCAGACCTCATTAAGCACCAGAGGATTCACAGAGGACATAAACCTTACGTGTGGAGGAACTGTGGCCAAGACTTTAGGGTGAAATCACACCTCAGGACACATTCAGGTGAGAAGCCTTTTGTTCACAGGGAGTGTGGGTGGGGTCCTAGTGTGAAGACAATCCTCAACACACACCAGAGGACACACTCAGGAGAGGAGTCTGATGAGTGCAAGTATGTGGGCAAGGCTTCAGCCTTCCTTCTCTGGCTATTTCTCTCTTTTCTTGGCTTGTGCAAATATTTGTTTTCATAAGTTCTCTATATAAACTCAAGCCATCTCACTTTCAGTTTGTAGATTGTCATGCTAATGCTCCCTCGTGATTCACACCTCCCTGCATCTGTGCCTGTGCAGTTGCTTCCCACATGGACTCTGGGCTTGGCCATGTGACTTGCCTTTGTCAGTGGGGTATCAGAAAACATGACTCAAGTGGAAGCTTGATAAGCTCATGAATGGAGGCCTGCTTTCTTGCAACTCTGAAATAACCATGCAAAGAAGCAGCTCAGGAGGAAACACCACGCTGGACCCAACTGCTGAACGCAGCTATGTGCGTCCAGGTGAGCGCGGCAGAATCACCCAGCAGATCCACAGACATACAAGTTCAGTAATTATTGTTTTAAGCCATGAAATCTTGAGGTGATTTGTCACAGTAGTAGGTAACTGTCATCCTCAGCTACAGCAGAGACATGGCTACCTTTAGTGGCTCTGTGCAAATCAGAAAAAAAAAAAAAAAGAGTCATAACAATATGCCGTTACTGGGCAGACATACTTTTGCTCAAACAAAAGGTGCCCCTTCTTCCAGGATGCAGGCCTATGCCAGGGGCCTTTGTGCTCTACGTAAGCTGCACGCTGCGTGAACCTCCTGGGAGATTTTGACACAATTCTCTCTTCACTTAGCATAGACCAGAAACTTGACTTAGGACAGGTTTAATTACTCCAGTTAAGGAGAGAGAGAGAGCACCTCGAGTAGTGTTCCCAGCCTTTTTCAGTAGCATACTGACTTTTATTAAGGAAAACAGACCAAACGTGGCTAATACAGAGTCACTGCATTTTTCAGGCAAGTCAGCTCGGCAAGCTTCTCCTTGAAAATGATAAACAGTTCTCAGAAAAGAGAGGAGCCATCATTCCTCTGAACCACCCATGAGCATTCCAGAGAAGAGGTAGATAGTGAGATTCTAGAAGAGGTGGCAGTGAGGAGCTTAGGCCCTCTCGCAGGTGGTGGTGCCCAGCAGAGATGGCACAAGGAGCCCCAGGCCTCCCTGGTCCTAGAAGAATGCTCTGGGACCAGAGGTCTGTGAGAGAAGGTTGGGCAACGCCACTAGTCTTCACAAACTGACAGGCCTGTGTCAGGCTGGCCCCAGGCCTCCTGTGGGAGCAGCAAAGTGGACGCCACCCTCGGGACTGTAGTGCACAGGGCCACAGCGCAACTGGGGCTCCTCTTCCTCGTACCAGCGCTGTTCGCTGAAATCCGGGAAGAAGGCTGCAATCTCTCTACTGGCTGAAACCACAGAGTCTGTAAGGGGAGGAAAAAGAGAAGGGATTCTCATAGGGAGTGCAGGGCAGAGGCAAGAAGCGGTCATAATCGGGTTCAGAAACCAGAGCCTGTCCTTCTCCCACCCGTAAGTCCTGGGCCACATCTGGCGAGGTCACCACAAAAGGCCAACCGGGAGGAAAGCTCCCTGGGGGACCTGCCTTTCAACCCCACCATCCAGCCTGCCCACCATCCTTGAACCAAATTCCCTTATTAATACTGTGGACACAGGAGGCAGCCTCACCTGAGCCGTGGGTTGTATTACGGGTGTCGGTGAGGCCAAAACTCCCACGAATTGAATCTGGGGCCACGTGGCGTGCTCGAAACACTCTGGTGGGGCCCATCACGGTCCTCCAGAGCTGGATGGCATCCTTGTGGGCGAGGATGTAGGCTCGGATTGGCCCACTGTGAACCAAGGGAGCACATGTCAGGAATCTGGCTCTGGCTTCAGGAGGGCACACTGTGATCAGGGCCCAAAGGCACACTGGACATCCTGAGAGTCTCCTTGCCTTTCTAGCTGAGTACTGCTTCAAAGAGCTGATAGAAGGCTGCTGATGAAGAAGAAAGGCCACCGAGACAGCAGAGTTGTTAGGAAGCATTCAACAACACTCTTCTACAGCCCCTGGATCAGTAAGCACCTCAGAACAGGTGGCCACAGGGTCAGTGTCGGCCCGAGCCCACGTTTCTTCAGACCCTCGACACTGCTTACAACTTTAAAGAGTGGTAAATAAAATTAACAAATCTACTGAGGGGGGCAGGGGAAATAAAGTCTCAGTGGATGAAGATGTTGGAACCAAAATGAGAAATACCTGGCCATGAACTCCACCAGCCGCTGATAGAAAAAACGCCCTGCAAGGAGAGAAGACCTCCATTAAGACATGGTGCCAAGACAACTTTTTATACTCCTGCCTCCCTAGAGGAGGGAATAATCACTGTTTTAGAGAAAGGAACAGGGACTCTGACTTACCTGGGTCTGAACCCAGGGTCTCCAACTTCCCACCTGGTAGTTTCAGGTAAATCAATAACTTCCCTAACTTACTTTCCTAATCTGTGTGCTGAGGACATAATACCTACCTCATGGGGTTTCTGGGAAATTAAATGAAATCATGAGCCTTTGGACAGTACTTGACAGAGTTTTTTGTTAACTAGAGATATTACCTTCCCTGGTGGCTCAGACGATAAAGAGTCTGCCTGCAATGTGGGAGACCCGGGTTCAATTCCTGGGTTGGGAAGATCCCCTGGAGAAGGAAATGGCAATCCACTCCAGCACTCTTGCCTGGAAAATCCCATGGACCGAGGAGCCTGATAGGCTACAGTCCATGGGGTCGCAAAGAGTCGGACATGACTGAGCAACTTCACTTTCAGTGATATTATCAGGATATAAAACTAAATTTCTTGTTGGTACCATGAGGTAGGACCCTCCTAGAAAATATTTTAAAAACATTGATAATCATGAAAAGTTTGTGTTATCAATCCACTCTCTAGAAGACTGGCTGAATTTTACAGTTGGTGAGTACAGTAGTCATGTATGGATGTCAGAGTTGGACTATAAAGAAAGCCGAACGCCGAAGAATTGATGCTTTTGAACTGTGGTGTTGGGAGAAGACTCCTGAGAGTCCCTTGGACTGCAAGGAGATCAGACCAGTCCATCCTAAAGGAAATCAGTCCTGACTATTCATTGGAAGGACTGATGCTGAAACTCCAACACTTTGGCCACGTGATGCGAAGAACTGACTCACTGGAAAAGACCCTGATGCCAGGACTGAAGGCAGGAGGAGAAGGGGATGACAGAGGATGAGATGGTTGGATGGCATCACCGACACAATGGACATGAGTTTGGATGGACTCCAGGAGTTGCTGATGGACAGGGAGGCCTGGCGTGCTGCAGTCCATGGGGTCACAAAGAGTCAGACACACTGAGCGACTGAACTGACGTCAGTGAGAACCTGACTTGGGTGTCCACGTGAAATCTTTCTAGGGACAGAGAAGCCTCCTGCTCAGAGGACTGCTGGCTCCTACCTTCATGCTCTCGGTAAAATTTCTGGCAGTCTTCCTTTCTCCACAGAAGTTCTCTCATTCGCACAATAAGGAACTTGTTGCTCAGAATCTGCTGATGAACAGCCTGGATAAATGCCACCCCAAAGATAAAAGTCAGTGAAAGGGAGCATATGAGTGAACAGGAGACCCAGGCTAACCAAAAGAACCCTGGGGACCCTTTAGAGCCTAAAACTTGAAGAAGAGAGACACCCTGTTGCTATCTTGAAGATGGGAGTAAGTCATGTAATGAGGAATGTGAGTAGTCGCTAAAAACGGTAGTCCCCACCTGAAGGCCAACAAGGACATGGGGACCTCAGTCCTATAGACACAGAAATCAAATTCTGCCATTCTATGAGCTTCAAACTGGACTCTTCCCCACACCCTGGAGATAAGGGCCCAGTCAGTTGATACCTGGACTTCGGCTTTGTGAAACTTTAAGGAGAGAACCTAGCCCTTAGCCAAACCTACTCTACATTCTAGAACTGTGAGGTAATGAATGCTGTTTTAAGCTGCTAAGTGTGTGGTAATTTATTAGGCAGCAATAGAGAACTAGGGCGTCCCAGGTGGAGCAGTGGTGCAGAATTTGCCTGCAATGCAGAAGACACAGGAGACGAGGGTTTGATCCCTGGGTCAGGAAGATCCCCTGGAGGATGAAACAGCAACCCACTCCAGTATTCTTGCCTCGAAAATTCCATGGACAGAGGAGCCTGGCACACCATAATCCATGGAGTTGCAAAGAGCTGGACACGACTGAGCGCACATGCAATAGACAACTACTATATATATACTGTCTTGAGGTTTGGTTCTTCTTACTGTATTAGAGCCTTTAATTATTTCAAAAAATATTTTATTTATTTGTTTCTTTGGCTGCATTTGGTTTAAAGAATCTGCCTGCAAGGCGGGAGACCTGGATTCCATTCCTCAGTTGGGAAGATCCCCTGGATGAGGGCATAGAAACCCATTCCAGTATTCTTGTCTGAAGAATTCCCATGGACAGAGGAGCCTGGGGGGCTACAGTCCATGGGGTTGCAAAGAGGCGGACATGACTGAGTGACTAAGCACAGGATCTTCACTGCTTCATGCAGAATCATTTGTTGTGGCCCATGGCCTTCAGTAGTTGTGGCACGTGGGCTGAGTTGCCCCATCTTAGTTCCTCAACCTTAGTGGGATCTTAGTTCTCTGATCAGGGATCAAACCTATGTCCCCTGCATTTCAAGGTGGATTCTTAACCACTGGACTACCAGGGAAGTCCCTCTTAAATTTTACATCTGCCTCAGTTCTCCAACAGATTTATCGTCCCCTTGGGGTCAGTGTCCACGATGTCTACCTTTGCCTCCACACCATCTAGCAAAGGACTGTGTTGTCAGTCTTCACAAATGGCCCTGTGGCACCTGAAACAGAAGCAATGCCCGGGCATACAGTAGAGGCTTAGGACGTGTTCTTACCTCCAGAATCAGAGGGTGAGCAACTGCATCAGGCTTGATTAGGGCCAGAGTGAGTTGGAGAGCCTGCGGGCTCCGCAAGATTGAGGTCATCTCCCTGCTGCCATCAGAGAGCCAGATTAGAGACTCATCAGTGTTGCAGTCCCCACCCTTCTTACTCTGGAGCCATGCAGTCTTGCAAGTCAACTAGGGCTCTCACATCTGACATTAATAAAGTACATCACAGTTACTTAGTATTTAACTGCCCATTGGATCATGGGATTGAGGGAAAGGAATAGTACAGGGGCCTTCAATTTACCCACTGAAGGACATAATCTTGCTAACGCAACTGTAACCCTGCAAAGGAGCGACCCATTCATGAGAAGTTCAAGTTTAAACATTACCTGTCTCTGCCAATACTCCCTTCGCTTCCTATCTTTTGTGTTTTACAGAGGATTTACAATTTACATTCCTATAGACTCTAGCCACAAGGGTACGGTCACACAGTGATCTCCCATCAATTCTAGAATTGCAAGACTGGATGGACAAGAATTGGGATCTTGCCAGGATACCATCCCCTCTCACCTCCCCCCCCGCCCCCCCACCCGCTGCCCCCGCCCCACCCCACCACTGCCTATGTCTGCTGGATACATACAATTTCTATTCTAATGTTACAGATAAGTCAGGACCTAACCTGGCCAAATCAAACCCTTTAATACACTTGCTGTCCTCAATGGCAAGGCTTATTGTTCAGTTGTTAAGTTGTGTCTGACTCTTTGTGACCCCATGGACTGCAGCAAGTCAGGCTTCCCTGTCCTTCACCATGGCAAGGCTTGCAGACATGCAACTCGAAGGTCAAAGACAAGTTGTACTCATTTTATAGCTGAAATGCCTGGCACAAGGACGCTTAATCAATTCTATTGACCAAATGAACCTATATAGTCTCATTCTATTTATCTTTGTATATCTACAGTCTAATCATGGTGTATGAGCTCAATAATTGTGGAAATGCTATAAAAAACATAAAAGTATTTTAAGCTGGACTAAGAAAACTTGAGATCTCTTCCAACTTTGAAATTCTATTTACACGTAAGAAACTGATCATCTCTGCAGGTCTAAGGAGTAGTTCTCAAAGATTATCTGGGTGGAACCTCTAAATTTGCCAGTAAATATAGAAGGCTTCCATGAACACACACAGAGTCTGGACAACCATGTTATTTCTCTTGGCCCGAAAGTGGCACATTAAAGGCAGTGCTAGGGTCTGGCCCAAACAGAAACACTGCCAAGGTCTTTCCTACTCATGCCCTTTCTACAGCATTCAGGCTGATACTCCAGTCGATCCACAAAGCTAACCGCAGCCTAACCAGTACAAGATCAGCCAACCTAGTTTCCCTAACATCCCAGGTGGTGAGTAACCCAAAAGTGAGCAGAATCTTGTCATATTTTTAGGGAGAGATATCCTTGCCACCTCACCTTCCTCATCCTCCATATCCACGATATCACTAAGTTCTGGCAATTTTGCCTCGCCAGTGTCCTTCCAACCCATACAGTTCTCTCCTTCTCAGCTGCCACCACCCCAGTCCAAAACATCATCAACCCTCCCTGGACTTATGCAACAGCCTCTTTAATGATCTTCCAGTTTCTACTCTTGCTCCCTCTATAATCTGTTCTCCACACAATAGCCATTGAACTAAAAATGCAAATCTGATCATTTCATTTCCTTCCTTAACCCTTCAAAGTGTACTCTACTTTTATAATAAAACCTGAAAGCCTTATCATGTCCTACTAGGCTTTGCGTGATCTGATCCCTCATCTAGAACTCCAAACACCTTAACTTGCTTTTGCTGTAGCCTCATGGGCCTTGCAGCTCCGAGACTTTCTGGCCCGACAGCCAGAGTTTTCACAGTCCAGAATGTGTTCCCGCTGGTTATCTCCTACTCACCCACTAGATCTCAGTTTGCTTCCCCACCCTCATGGCTCCTTACACGTCTTCTTCACTTATCTCTTCCCCACTAGAAGGTCAGCTCCATGAAAGCACAGATCTCTTTTGCCTCTATATCCTCTGTACTGCACAGTGCCTAGCACACACATGGCTCTCAACGGTATTTGTTGAATCAATTAGTGAATGAGTGATTTAGCTATTCCAAGGCCAGAATGCTAGAGGCTATCCAGGGGAGGGCATGGTTCCTTTTCTAATGCCAGCCAAGTCACGCTTGTCTTGGATACTGGTTTACAACATAGAGGAACAGGTCGGGAAACTTGCTCAACATAAAAGTCGCTCCTTTAAGAGACCTGTAAGTTTTAGAAGTTCCTTGGGCATTTGCCTCCACAACAGAGGCTCCTATTTCTCCGCTTCCTGGAGGGTGGCAGCCATGCTCTCCGTCCTCCCAAGCTCATCATCACCTCGGCTTTCTCCCTCCAAAACCTGAAGCCCCACCCTCCAATCCCCCAAGCTGACAGCCTCAGTTCTAGACACCACCCTCTTCCCCACCCTGCTCTTCCATTTCTCCAGGCCTGCAGCCCTGCGGTTTTGGCCCCTTGTACAGAGGCCTAAACCCACTCCAGATTCTGGGCTATTTGGGAGCCCCGGGTGGAGTTCGAATACGAGTCACCTGGTTTTCCCGCTGCGGGACCCGGCCACCAGGCACTGCAATAGCTAGCCCTTAGGTCCAAGCGGGGTCCTTTAGGCATTCGCCCGGGCAACCCTCTTCGGGGTCCTTGCTGTGCGGCCCGGCCAGCCAATCCGGGAAGTCCTGCAGCAGGAGGGCCCGCCTCCCGGTAGCCCTGATGTCTTTCCAGCGCTTGCTCCGGAGGGAAGAGGTGAAGTAGCTGTCTTGGACGGGAGATGGGCTGGGCTCGGGCGCCCTCAGGTGGGAGAGCGGACCAGGCCGGTGGCACCGCGACGGGATGTGGCTCAGAGAGGACCTCGGAGAGGACAGAATGGGCATTTCAGGGTGGCAGCCAGGCAGTGAGCGGGGTCTCCAGTGGGGCAGCCGGAGTGGGTTTTGCCCGACTCGCTTTCTTTTATTTTTGATCTAGGATAGTGCCTTTCCTTGGTGGCTCAGAGGTTAAAGCGTCTGCCTGGAATGCTAGAGACCCGGGTTTGATCCATGGGTCGGGAAGATCCCCTGGAGAAGGAAATGGTAACCCACTCCAGTATTCTTGCCTGGAGAATCCCATGGACGGAGAAGCCTGGAAGGCTACAGTCCATGGGGTCTCAAAGAGTCGGACACGACTGAGCGACTTCACTTTAGTGCCTGGCACTTCGTTGGTGCCCAGTATTTGTCTTTCGGAGGGCCGTGGGGGACAAAGAACTTGGGTCTTGATTCGGTTTTGGTGGAACTGAAGTAATTCTACACCAGTTATGAGTCTGAACTCAGTTGGGTGAATCACCCATTATGAGGCTAATTTTTTATTTATCTTCTTTATTATTTTTGCTTTGTACAGGCTTTCTCTAGTTGTAGCAAGCAAGGTTCAGTGTGCGGACTTCTCATTGCAGTGGCATCTATTGTTGCAGAGCACAGGCTTTAGGCAAGCTGGCTCAGTAGTTGTGGCTCATCAACTCAGTTATGGCTGCTCCGTGGCATGTGGAATCCTCCTGGGCCAAGGATTGAACCCATGTCTCCTTCATTGGCAGGCAGACTTCCATCCACTGCGCAACCAGGGAAGTCCCAAGAGGTTAATTATGACTTATGTTCATTCTATCCAGAAGGTATCTACCTTTGTCTAGTCTTGTCTCTAGACAGTGGTATTTAAGAACATACTGCCTTCTTGCAGTGTTAATGTACAGTAATAGTGGCAGCCCCTGCCAAGTCTTTTTTGAGGTGTTTTTCATTTTCATCCAGCATATTTAAATTGTTGTTGTTGTTTAGTCACTAAGTCGTATCCAACTCCTTGCGACTACATGGACTGTAGCCTGCAGGCTTCTATGTCTGTGGGATTTCCCAGGCAAAAATACTGGAGTGGATTGCCATTTCATTCTTCAGGGGGTGTTCCTGACCCAGGGATCAAACCCGTGTCTCCTGAGCCACTGAGTACACTGAGCCACTGAGTACAGGCTCAGTAGTTGTGGCTGCTCCGTGACACGTGGAATCATCTTTTTAATGCACAAGATATTCACATCACTCCTTTGCCTAAATCACTACCGTGTTTTCCTGCTCTACTAAGAAAAAAATCCAAACTCTTCACCACGGACCTTAAAGAACTACATGACTTGGCTTTTGCCGACCTGCATGCCTTTCCAAACTACTCTCCCCTCACTCCTATCATCCACTGCCTGTTCCCACCGCTAAGCCTCCACAGGAGGTGCTCACTGCCTGAAAGCTTGTCTCCCCAATATTTACTTGACTCACTCCTTGGCCTTGTGTCACTTCCTCAGAGAGGCCTGGCCAGACTTACTATCTAAAGCATCACCCTTTCTCATCATTCTCGTCCATTACCCTTCTCTATTTTTCTTCTGAGTATTTGCCCCTATCTTTGTTGCTTTAGCCCACCCTTTCTTCTGGCCTTACTAAAGAAGAGATCAGAATTTAGCTAGCAGCCATATCAGTTCCTTCCTCTCTGTATGTGTGGATGTGTGTTTGTCTCTGTGTGTGTGTGTGTGTTTATGTATGACTAGAAATCTACTGAACAAAATGAGTAAGAGTGCAGAATGCTTCCGAGGTGGAAAGGTGATTTCTCTGAGCCAAGCGAAGGGGACCCTAAGAGCAGGACCTGCAGATAACAGGGTAGTGCCTGCAGGAGAGGGAGACTGGCATATTCCTCCCTTGCTGATTTGTTGAATCTCAGGGCCTGGTGTTGCCCTGGTCAAAAGGGGTGTGCAGTGAGAGAGTTGGCATGAAACCTTGACATGTTCTCTCCTGGAATTTGGAGCTTATGTGACTGAGAACCTGATGTCGTCTCTCTGCTTGGAGAATCTTCCCACAGCAAGGAAAAAGAGGGAGTTACCCTCACCCTGCCTCCCTGACTGTAACAAATCCCAACCCTAGTCCCTAACTCAATCCTACTTCCTAAACCCCTAACCCTATCACTGACAGTGATCTAACCTTTTGGACTTGTGACCTAACCCTAGCTCTCCTGACCCTGACTCCTCCACTTCTGAAGATGACCTTGTAACTCTCACCCTTCATCCTTACACTCAAGTCCTAAACTTTAGGCCTTTGGTGCAACCCTAACATCTAACCCCACCCCAGTCCCTAACCACCACGCAAATATCTTACCCTTGACTTGAACACTTTTGATCTCTGACCACCACTCTAACCTTTATACTTCTGATACTAATTGCCAACACCAGTCCAAGCTGACCACTAATAAACTCGTAACCCTTTCATCCTAGACTTCGTTTCTAGATTCTGAGCCACTGGCATTTATATTCTAATCTCCTAATTCCAACCTCTAATCCTTAAATACCACCCCGTAAATTCTAACCACTGATTCTGGAACCCTCAACTCCCAACCCTGACTCCATGAATGACAAGCCAGTACTTCACCCAGTTATGAGCCACAGACAAGTAGAGTGGGAGCAGCTCAAACTGTGCACAAGTCAGAGGGCACCGTGAGTGAATGCCAGTAAATTAATCCACCAGATACTGAATATGAGACAATAGGAACCCTAGCAATCCAGGAAAGCTTCCCTAAATACTGGATATGATGGATAACAGCAAACCTGAACAAACCTCCAAGTCTCAGAAGACGGGCAATGAAATTCCCAGTCACTGTGACCACACCTCTATGTCCCAACACAGCAGCCTCACTCAGCACATCATCCCAGCCTTCCCAAGATGGAGGACAATAGTCCTTAGTTGCAAAACTCTCAGACACGAGATGGGTGGCCTTTGCCCAAGGACACAGCAAGAGAAAGCTTAGCAACACAGTAACCATCATGACCAGGAGATAAGTTAGCCATCACTGCTACCATCGTCTCCCTTTCCCAATTATCTGGACTCCGAGAGAAGCCCTAGCAGACCAGCTAACAACCCAGCTGAACAGAAGACAAAAACCCTGTATGACATCAGCTCCTCCCCCAACTCATTAGTGAAAATGAAACAATCCAATTGTAAAATGGACAGAGGACCCGAACATTTTCCCAAAGGAAAAGTATGAATGGTCAACAGGTACATCACTAATCATAGGGGAATGTAAACCAAAACAATAAGATATTGTGTCACACCTGTTAAGAATAGCTGTTATTGAAAAGATAAGAGATTATAAACACTGGCAAGGTTGTAGAGAAAAAGGAACCCTTGTGCACTGTTCATGGGATTGTGAATTGGTTATAGCCACTGTAGAAAACAATGTGAAGATTCCTCAGAGAATTACTAGAACTATCATATGATCTAGCAGTTCTGCTGCTGGGAATATATGCAGAGGAAATAAAAACACTATGTTGAAGAGATACCTGCATGCCCATGTTCTTAGAGCATTATGTACAATAGCCAAGACATGGAAACAGCCTGAGTGTCCATTGATGAATGAATGGATAAAAATGTTGTGAGTATACACACACACACATGAATAAATCAGCCATAAAAATAGAAGGGAATCCTACAATTTGCAACAACATGGATGGATCTTGAGGACATTACACTAAATGAAATAAGTCAGAGAAAGGCAAATACTGTATGATTTCACATGTGAGATCTAAAAAACAAACACAATAAATGCATAGAAAAAAATCATTTATTGAAGATCAATGAGTTTGATTGTAGCTATTGGTTTCCTCAAGCACCAGCATATTCCTCTAAAGGCGATGTAAAAGCAGTCATTGTGATTGACTTGATCATCTGGGAATTCAGTAAGTTCTGTAATGGTAAGTTCAGGAGTTTTCCTGCAAGAGAAATATGTGCTTAGAGAAATCAAATTTGGGAAAATGAAGAGAAAAACTACCATACTGGTTACTATAAATAGTCTAGTAAGAGGAATGTAGAGCAATTATCCTATGAATTAAGGCAGACCAAAGTGGCTCAGATGGTAAAGAATCTGACCGCAATGCGGGAGACCTGGGATGGGAAGATCTGGAGGAGTGCATGGCAACACAATCCAGCATTTTTGCCTGGAGAATCCCCATGTGTTGGGGGCCGGCGTGAGGCACTCTGCCCATGGCAAAGGTCATGAGGAAGGAGGCTCGACATACGCAAAGGCGGGATCGAGCCTCAGGAGTCCCCCTGGAGATCCTCGAGCATCTACCCCCATAACCAGAGCCTGCCTACTTTACTACTTTGTGCTCTCACCTACACCTCTGACTTTACGGGGGGCTGTCCCCCACCACCTCTTTCGGAGAAGGAGTTAACCTAGAGCTCCAGTTAATAAAAGTTCCTGGGCGTGATAGGAGTGTTTTAACCTACAAACTCCTCTGAAGGTTCTCTAGCCTGCCTGACAGGCTTGTCCGGCCACATGTGATTGCTCACAGCCTCCCAACTGTGAGAGGCACGAGATGCTTTAAACCTTGTAAAAACAGGTTCTTTAGAAAAGTTAGAAAATTATTAGTATAAGTATAATGGGCTGATTAGAAATTGTATTGGTGAAGGGTTTTTCATTTGTTGAGCCAATGTTTACTGCTAAGTCTCCACATCCCCTGCCCTTATACACATTAATGAATATATAGAAGAAATAAGTATTAACCTTTGATATTAATCACGTTAGACCTTAGGCTAAGTAAATTCTTTCCTTAATTAAAACCCACTATACCCTCACCCTATAGGAATGTAACTTTATTTGGGTGGCGTCTGTTTTAAGAATAATCACCCCTGGAGAAATAAGTGTCCTGGTTGACTGACTGCTGTCACAAGGAGAGGGTCATAAATTGTCAGCAGGCCCCCTGGCCAGAAGATGATGTAACACCCCTAAGACCTCTGTATACATTTGTATGAAGCACCTGACTTTGATAAAAGTCAGGACTGCTGACCCTGCATGACTTTTGCATAACATCTCAGTGTATAAAAGTAGACCATGGAAAATAAAGAATTGGGATCAGTTCCTCGAAAGACTGGTCTCCCCATGTCTCTCTCTCACTCTGGCTGAGTCTCCATCTGGAGTGTGGAACCCACCATGCTTACTAATTATGCCTGGGCTTCCAAGATCGGACCGGGGAGGCCTCAGTGTCTCCTCTCCTTTGGGAGAAAGGAAGGACGCCTGCGGCCTACGTAAGTGGTGCAAGCTTCTTGTCTTGAAGTTTTATTGGTCCCCCGTGTAAACCAAGCTACTCAGCCTCTTTTCTCCACTGAATTTTCCTACTGAGCTATCCTCATTCTATTACTCTTTATATCTTTGATGAATAAATAATTAAATAGGTCGCCGATGCCGTCCCCGCTTCGAATACCCTGGATCAGCTGGGGCTGGACCCCGGCACCCATGGACAGAGGAGCCTAGTGGGCTACAGTCCATGGAGTTGAGCTGAACACAACTGAGCGACTAAGCAGCAGCAGCAGCGGAGACATTCTAATTTCCTTGAGGAAGAACAAAAGTACCGAGTGGAAGTGGACCAAGAAGAGAAGAGCTATGGATATGAATTCTTACATTAAGTCTTTGGACCCCAGAAGAGCCTATAGGAAATTCCATGGGGCAGAAAAGGTGGAGAGTAGATACAGTGGAGTTGATGTGAATCAGAGTCTGGTCAGAGGCATATAGACTGTTATTTGAGGCATAGAAAGAATAGAGTCTAGAACTGACCCTCTGGATTCAAGACTTAGCCTTGCCAGTTCCTAGCTCTGTTTCCTTGGGTTAGTTACATCCCTCTGTCAACTTACGCATCTTTGAATATGAAATGCAGCCAATAGCAACATCTTCCTCATGGTGGGGGCGGTGGGGAGCACAGGAGAGGGGGTATAGGCAAAGCATGTGACAGTGTAAGACACGTGGTTGACAGTGATAACTGTTAGTCTTGCTTTGGCAGCTACCATATTCTTTATGATCTTGTCAAGAACAGAGTTTGGCGGGGAGCAGGAATAAATTGGGAGTTTGGGATTGACATATAACACTACTGTACATAAAACTGATAACTATTAAATACCTACTCTATAGCACAGGGAACTCTGCTCAATACTCTGTAATGGCCTATATGGGAGAATAATAAAAAAAAGAGTGGGTATATATCTATATTTAATTGATTCACCTTGCTGTACAACAGGAACTAACACAGCATTGTAAATCAACTATACTTCAATAAAGATTTAAAAATAAATAAAGACAAACTGGGAAAAAGAAAACAGTTTCTGTTCTGCTTTGTTGAAAGACTGTGGGGAGGGGCCACTATTCATTCATTCATTCCCTTTCTCCTTATAGCCTAGCAAGCCATTTTAATGTGTGCAGTGTGTATCATTTTGTTTACATGTCTTTGTGCAAAATATATAATTGTGTTTGTTTATTTTTAACTTACATGCTATGCTATGCTATGCTAAGTCACTTCAGTCGTGTCCGACTCTGTGTGACACCATAGACGGCAGCCCACCAGGCTCCCCCGTTCCTGGGATTCTCCAGGCAAGAACACTGGAGTGGGTTGCTATTTCCTTCTCCAATGCATGAAAGTGAAAGTGAAGTCGCTCAGTCGTGTCCAACTCTTAGCGACCCCATGGATTGCAGCCTAACAGGCTCCTCCATCCATGGGATTTTCCAAGCAAGAGTACTGGAGTGGGGTGCCATTGCCTTCTCCGTTAACTTACATAATGATGTGTTAATTTTATTTTTCTGTCCCTTGCTTTTTCTCTTGCTGTAGTGTTTTGAGATCCATCATATTGCCAAGTATTGTTGTTTAGTCGCTAACTCATGTCCAGCTTGTGTGACCCCATGGACTGTAGCCTGCCAGTCTCCTCTGTCCCTGGGATTTTCTGGGCAAGAACCCTAGGGTGGGCTGCGATTTCCTTATCCAAGGGATTTTCCTGACCCAGGGATCAAAACTGGGGCTCCTGCATTGGCAGGTGGATTCCTTACCACTGCACTGCCTGGGAAGCCCCTGACAAGGGCTGTGGTCCAGATACAAGGGGAGGGGATTCAGCAGGATGATCTATGAATTGGCCTAGGTCAAAACCAATCTGACAGAGTAGAGGTCATGTGACGTCTCTTTGTAGTTACCCCGAATGACGGAAGTGCCTGAGAATCTTTAGGATTTTTCTTTAGTGGAACTAGAGAATATTTAGGTCCACTAGACCTTTTCTGGTGATTAATATGTATTATTATTATTGTTCAGTCATTAACTTGTGTCTGACTCTTTGTGACCCGAGATGGCTGGATGGCATCACCGACTTGATGGACGTGAGTTTGAGTGAACTCCGGGAGTTGGTGATGGACAGGGAGGCCTGGTGTGCTGCGATTCATGGGGTTGCAAAGAGTTGGACACGACTGAGCGACTGAACTGGACTGAACTGCAGCATGCCAGGCTTCCCTGTCCTTCCCTATCTCCTGGAGTTAGCTCAAACTCATGTCCATTGAGCCAGTGATGCCATCCAACCTCTGCCATCCTCTGTCACCCCCTTCTCCTGCCCCTGTGTTTCCCAGCATCAGGGTCTTATTCGGTGAGTCGGCTCTTCACATCAGGTGACTGAAGGATTGGAGCTTCTGCTTCAGCATCAGACATTCCAGTCAATATTCAGGGTTGATTTCCTTTAATTGACTGGTTTGATCTCCTTGCTGTCTAAGGGACTCCCAAGAGTCTTCCCCAGCACCACTCTTTGAAAGCATCAGTTCTTCAGTGCTCAGCCTTCGGTGTGGTCCTACTCTCACATCTGTACATGACTACTGGAAAAACCATAGCTTTGACTATACAGACCGTTGTTGGCAAAGTGATGTCTCTGCTTTTTAATACACTGTCTAGGTTTGTCATGGCTGTTCTTCCAAGGAACAAGCGTCTTTTAATTTCATGGCTGCAGTCACCATCCACAGTGATTTTGGAGCCCAAGAAAATGTTGTCTGTCACTGTTTTCAGTTTTTCCTCATCTATTTGCCATGAAGTGACGGGACCAGATGCCATGATCTTAGTTTTTTGAATGTTGAGTTTTAAGACAGCTTTTTCACACTCCTCTTTCACCTTCATTAAGAGACTTTTTTGTTCCTCTTTGCTTTCTGCTATTAGGGTGGTATCTTCTGCATATTTCTCCCAGAAGTCTTGATTCCAGCCCGGCATTTCGCATGAGGTACTCTGCATATAAGTTAAATAAACAGTATGACAGTATAGAGCCTTGACATACTCCTTTCCCAATTTTGAACCAGTCCAATTTTTTTTTGAACCAGTTCAGTTTTGAGTATTACCTTACTATCATGTGAAATGAGCACAATTGTATGGTAGTCTGAACATTCTTTGGCATTGCCTTTCTTTGGGATTGGAATGAAAACAGATCTTTTCCAGTCCTGTGGCCATTGCTGAGCTTTCCAAATTTGCTGGCATATTGAGTGCAGCCCTTTCACAGCATCATCTTTTAAGATTTTAAATAGCTCAGCTGGAATTCCATCCCTCCGCTAGCTTTGTTCATAGTAATGCTTTCTAAGGCCCACTTGACTTCACATTCCACGATGTCTGGCTCTAGGTAAGTGACTATACCATCCTGGTTATCTGGGTCATGAAGACCTTTTTTGTACAGTTCTTCTGTGTATTCTTGCCATTTCTTCTTAATCTCTTCTGCTAGGTCCTTGCCAAATAATATGTATGCTGATCTGTAAATCAGATGAGCCTTGTGAATTGAGATTGTCAGAAGAGGCTGTCATAAAAGTATTACAAAATTATGTCTTTTTAACCCGTGTTCCCTTCCACACACGTCATTTTCTCTTTTATTAATTAATTAATTATTATTATTTTGACTGCACTGGGTCTTCGTGGCTACACACAGTCTTTCTCTAGTTGTAGCGCGTCGGGGCTACTCTGTAGTTGCGGTGCATGGTCTTCTCTTTGCCATGGCTTCTCTTGTTGCAGAGCATTGGCTCTAGGGTTCCTGGGCTTCAGTAGTTGTGGTGCATGGGCTCAGTAGTTGTAGCACAAGGGCTTTCTTACGGCATGTGGAATCCCCCAAACCAGAGATCAAACCTGTGTCCACTGCATTGGTAGGCGGATCCTTAACTACTGGACCACCAGAGAAGTCCTTCATGTTCTATTCTAAGATACTTGGTCCCAGTCCCCTTTCCATGCCTCATAAAGCTACAAAAATCTCTTTGGCATTAGCTGAGTTCTTGCTTGTACTCTATGACCCTAGAGTCAAAGACACAGTATCAAAGCGTGATCTGTTTACTCTCAGAAAAAAATAGAGGAAGGAAAAAAAAAAATAGAGGAAGGAAATGTGACAAACACTGCACTATAAGATAGGCATGAAAGGTTCATGGTATCATTATTTCTAATTTTATGTATGTTTGAAATTTTTCATAACAAATCTTTAAAGTCCTCTAGAACAAGGAACTCTTACCTCTATCTGGTTTACTCCCCAAAATGAAAAATAAAAGTGATTTTACTTACACATGGTCCATCATGCAGTTTAATTATGTTAAGTTTTTCATATCTGTAAGAAATTATATTTCAAAATGATTACTTTTACTCTATGATATATCACAAATTATATCTAAATTTGACATGATAATCTTTAGCTAAGTTTGAGGAGACATTTAGCTAATAGTGATTTCTTATTTAATAAGTGATTTTTAAATATCTACTATATGTTTATTTGTCAAAGAGGGTGAGTGTATAAAACATATTCAGTCTGAAATCAAATACAGAAAATTGAAAGTAATCTTGAGTATTTAAGTAGAAATGCAGGAAGCGAATGTGCAATACAGTTAAATTATCCATTTGATGAAAAGTAATGGCAACCCATTCTTGCCTGGAAAATCCCAGGGGTGGAGGAGCCTGATAGGCTGCAGTCCATGGGGTCGCTAAGAGTAAGACACGACTGAGCGACTTCACTTTCCCTTTTCACTTTCATGCATTGGAGAAGGAAATGGCAACCCACTCCAGTGTTCTTGCCTGGAGAATCCCAGGGATGGGGGAGCCTGGTGGGCTGCCATCTATGCTGTCACACAGAGTCAGATATGACTGAAGCTACTTAGCAGTAGCAGCAGCAGCAAAGACATTACTACTGACCTTACAGAAATAAAAATGGTTACAAGGGAAGGCTATGAACAGCTGTACATCAGCTGGTTAGATAACCTAGATGAAATGGACAAATTCCTATAAACACACATTACCAAAACTGACTCAAGAAGAAATAGAAAATATCAACAGGACATATATCAAGTAAAGAGATTGAATCAGTTATTGAAAACCTCCTAAAAGAGAAACTCAGGACCAAATGGCTTCTTTAGAAAATTCTATCAAATACTTAAAGATTTGATACCATTTCTTTTCAAACTCTTCCAAATAGTAGAAGAAGAAGATTACTGATTGATTCTGTGAAGCTAGAATTACCTTAATAGCAAAGACAGACATCACAAAAAAAAGAAAACTACAGACGAATATCCCATCTGAATATAGATGCAGAAAATGTCAGCTAAACACTGGCAACATTATTTAGCTGGCTTAAAACTCAACTTTCAGAAAACTAAGATCATGGCATCCGGTCCCATCCCTTCATGGCAAATAGATGGGAAAACAATGAAAACAGTGACAGACTTTATTTGGGGGGGCTCCAAAATCTCTGCAGATGGTGACTGCAGCTATGAAACTAAAAAACGCTTGCTCCTTGGAAGAAAAGCTATGACCAACCTAGACAGCATACTAAAAAGCAGAGGCATTACTTTGCCCACAAAGGTCCATCTAGTCAAAGCTATGGTTTTTTCAGTAGTTATGTATGGATGTGAGAGTTGGACTATAAAGAAAGCTGAGCACTGAAGAATTTATGCGTTTGAACTGTGGTGTTGGAGAAGACTTGAGAGTCCCTTGGATTGCAAGGAGATCCAACCAGTCCATCCTAAAGGAAATCAGTCCTGAATATTCATTGGAAGAACTGAAGCTGAAACTCCAAAACTTTGGCCACCTGACGTGAGGAACTGACTCATTAGAAAAGACCCTGATGCTGGGAAATACTGAAGGCAAGAGGAGAAGGGGTCAGAGGATGAGATGGTTGGATGGCATTACCCATTCGATGGACATGAGTTTGAGTAAACTCCAGGAGTTGGTGATGGAGAGGGAAGTCTGGCATGCTGCAATCCAGGGTCACAAAGAGTCGGACATGATTGAGCAACTGAAGTGAACTGAAATACTGAGAAACTGAATATAATAGCATATCAAAAGTTCTATACATCATGACCAAGTTGGGTTTATCCCATGAATGCAGGGTGGTTCAACCTAAAAATATAAGCCAGTGTACTGCTGCTGCTACTGCTGCTAAGTCACTTCAGTCATGTCCGACTCTCTGTGACCCCATAGACGGCAGCCCACCAGGCTTCCCTGTCCCTGGGATTCTCCAGGCAAGAACACTGGAGTGGGTTGACATTTCCTTCTCCAATGCAGGAAAGTGAAAAGTAAAAGTGAAGTCGCTCAGTTGTGACCGACTCTTAGCGACCCCATGGACTGCAGCCCACCAGGCTCCTCCATCCATGGGATTTTCCAGGCAAGAGTACTGGAGTGGGGTGCCATTGCCTTCTCCCAAGCCAATGTACTAACATCATATTAAAAGAATGAAGCAAAAGAATCACATGCTTATCACATTCATGTTAAAAAAAAAACCATCATTTCAGCATCAGTAATTAACATGGATATGCAGTTCAAAACCACGGTGAGATATTACCTGACATCTGTCAGAATGGCTGTCATCAAAAAGAATCCAAATAACAGATATTGACAAAGATGGGGAGAAAAGGGAACACTTGGGCAATGTTGGTGGGAATGTAAATTGGTGCAGCCACTATTTAAAATAGTATGGGAGTCTCTTAAAAAAAATTTAAAATATGACCCAGCATTTGACCATATGACCCAGCATTTCCACTCCTCAGTGTGATTAAAAAAAAAAACAAAACAATAATTTGAAAGGATACATGTACCCCAGTGTTCATAGCAGCAGTATATATAATTGCTAAGACATGGAAGCTACCTAAGAATTTTATCAACAGATGAATGGATAAAGAAGGTGTGGTATACATATGTAATGAAATGATACTCAGCCACACACACACAAAAGAATGAAATTTTGCCATTTGCAACAACATGGATGGACTTGGAGAGCATCATGCCAAGTGAAATAAGTCAGAGAGAGAAAGACAAATATTGTATGATATCACTTATATGTAGAATCTAAAAAATTACAACAAACTAGTGAATGAAACAAACAAACAAAAAAAAACTGTCACAGATACAGAGAACAAACTAGTGGTCATCAGTGGGGAGAGGGAAGGGGTGAAGGACAAAGTAGGGGTAAGGGGGAAAAAAGAACTATTATGGGAGGATGTGAAACCATGTGTGTGAAACTTAAAACCTGTTACGCACTATAGAATTTAAAGACTTATTCAATGACAATTATATTTAATTAAAAAAACAAAAATCTGAAAAAACCCACAACCCAAAATCCAACACCCTTTCATAATAAAATTACTCAGAAAACTAGGAATTGAAGAGAAACTCCTCAATATAACAAAGAACATTTATGAAAATCCCACATCTAACATTCCACTCAATAGTGAAAGCTTGAACCAGAGCATTCGAAAGAAAAAAAAAGAGAAATCCAAAATTTTATATTATTTTCAATTATACTTCAATAAAGCTGGGGAGAAAAGCCGTCCAAACTGGAAAGGAAGAAGTAAAACTTTATATTTGAAGATGACATGGTTCTATGTATAGAAAATCTCAAAGAATTCCTATAAAAATTATTAAAGGTAATAAACAGCAGTATTTCAGAATATAAGAACACAGGAAAATCAACTGTTTCTATAAACCAACAAAGAACAATCTGAAAATAAAATTAATTTAAACATTGCATTTACAATATCACTCAAAAAATAAGATACCTGAAGATAAATTTAACCCAGGAGGTTAAAGACTGTGCACTGGATGCTACAAAACATTGCCGAAAGAAATGAAAGAAGGCCTAAATAAATGGAAAGCTCTCCCATCCTCATGGGTTAGAAAACTTCATATTGTTAAAATGTTTATACCACTCGAAGCAATTGACAGATTCAATGTAATCCTTATCAAAATCCCAGTGGCCCTTTTTTTTCAGAAGTGGAAAAGACTACCTTCAAATTTATATGGAGTTGCAAAAGACCTGTTTAAGCAGAACCATTTTGAGGGGGGAAAAAAGTTGGGAGGACCCCACATTCCTGATCTCAAAACTGACTACAAAGATAATCAGTGTTGTAGTACCAACATCAGGTTAGAGAATAATGGAATAGAAATGAAATAAACCCAACATCTAAGGCCAACTGATTTTTAGCACGAGTGCCAAGACTATTCAATGGGAAAAGAATAGTCTCTTCAAAAAGTGGTGCTGGGGCAACTAGATAATTGTATACAAAAGAATGAGATGGACCCCTATCCCACACATAAAGTTTTTGTTGGCAGAGACTGGAAGAAGGCTTCCCAGGTGGCTCAGTGGCAAAGAATCCGCCTGCCAATGTAGGAGACACAGCTTTCATCCCTGGTCAGGGAAGATCTCATATGTCACGGGGCAACTAAGCCTGTGTGCCACAACTAATAATCCTGTGCCCTAGAGCCCAGTAACTGCAAGCGCTGAAGCCTGTGCGCCCTAGAGCCTGTGATCTACAACGAGAGAAGCCACCGAAATGAAAAGCCTGCGCACCGCAAGTAGAGAGTAGCCCCGACTCGCCCCAACTGGAGACAAGCCTGCACAGCAACGAAGACCCAGCACAGCCAAAAATAAATAAGCAAATACTTTTTAAAAAGAAGACTGGCAGATTGATCGGTTTTAGCCATTTAAGACAATTTCTGTTCAATCTTTAGGAGACCCCTAAGACAATTAAATGGGACCTGTGTAGTGACTATTCATGACCAAAACATGCAAGCTTCACAGAATTATTCCAGAAGTAGTTAAGCTAACAAAAGCAACAGTAACAAACCTTGGAGAGGGAGAGAATCTGACTTCCAGGGTTGCAATATTATACTCATCCATTTTTCAACAACAAAAAAAATTATGACACAAAGAACCAAGGAAGTACAGCACATATTACAGGATGAAAAAGCAGTCAAGGACTCAGGGAGGTCATATGTTGGACTTCGAAGACAGATACTTCGCCCAGCTACCTCCTCTTCTTCATCAGGCTTTTGTTCTTTGGCCTGAGGGAGCTTAAGGATAACCTTCATCTGTGGTCACAAGACCTGAATGGTGTGGCTACTTGCACTGCTGAGTTTTTTCCACTTGATCTTTGTCCAGGCCAGACAGCACAGTCACTTCAGTGGGTTTTTGTTTCTGTCTGAATGGGATCACATTGGGGAGCATAGGGAGGGATAGAAGAAATGGAGGAGCAATAGTGACGCAGTCTCTGGAAGGAAGATCTAATCAGTTGGAAGTGTTCCAAGGAGGCCATTCCTATCCTGGCCTAGCCTCTTGACTTGAGAGAAAGGAGAGTTAAAAAAAAAAATTAAGACTTACAGAATTCTGTAGCAGAGATGGCATTCCCCACTGTAGGTAATATGGTCACTGCCACATATGGAGTCTGTTGGCCTGAGGTAGGCTAAAATCCAGCACTTGTTTATATTCTTAGTGCATTCAGCCTGAAGGTGAGACACAGACACTGCATCAGAGCCCTTTATCTGGCTTCTCTAGCCTTGATTGCTGGGAGCAGGGGAGAAGGATGGAATATGGAGCAATAGACCAGGAGTTTGGAGAGCAGGCTTCAGAAATCTCAGTATTTGACCCCTGGTGCTCACCACCAACAGTATATATATAACATAACATAACACATGTAATCTGTAGACTCCCCAATCTGGGCTATAAATTCCTTTTTAAGATGAAATTCCCTGCCTCACTAATTACAAAATGTGATTGTTAGGTTTCAGAGATTAGAATATGCTTATGAACATTTCTGGTTGACTTGTATATGGTGCTTCAGATAGCAGTAGGCTCAGACTTATTACAGGAGAGTTACGATTTGGAAGGAAGGGGACAGAGAGAATGAGAGCCTCACTTGATCTGTGGGAGGAAAGATGTATGCCTTAGCATATCTCAGTTGAATGTCCACCTCAGCATAGGACAGACCTGAATTTGAGCCACAACTTCCTCATTCATTTAATGGCACAAAATACTTGCCTTCTATCCCACAAGAGAGTTGTATGAACTGATTGGGGTTTATACCCAGGAACATATAGAAGGCACTACATAGAGTTAGTGACTCAGCTGTTGTTGTGGGGTTATACCCACACATGTTTTCTCTGGCCCCTGCCTCCCAGAAAAATGAGCCGAGACCATCAGGGAAACTGTTTTTCCTCTCCATTCCTGAGCTTGGGAAGCAAAGAAGCAGAGCTTACCTTTGTCTTTTCTAGGTCAGTCCCTCTGTCCATAGGAAGAGGAAAGTCTGGAAGGCAAAAGCATATTCAAAAGAGTTGCCGCTCTGTCTTCTGCCCTTAAGGGTAAAAGTGAGGATGAAGGAGACCTGGTTGGCACCCAGGAAGCATCAGATCCCATCAGGAGAGGCAGAGGTTCCTTTTGATGCATGCTGCCCTCCAAAGGGGGACTCAGAGGAGCAAAGAATCAGGAAACTTCTGTCCCCTCCTCTTTGTAAAGAAGAGATCTTAATTCTGACCCTTCCCCTTCACAGGTAAATAACAACTTCTACAATCATCCTCTGTTCTTTTTAAAAAACACACTCTAAGTTATATGAAGTAGTTATACTGAGATACCTTAAAAGATGCTGGGTTACATATTCTTGATCCAAAACAGTTTTTGCAATTACACACACACACATATATAATACTTATATAGTTTTATATAATTATATTAATTTTATGTAGTTATATAATTATAATTATCTGATAATATAAAATATAATATATTGTCAACTCTCTCTATAATAATGTATCTTTATCAGATATCACTCATATACCATAGAATTCACCTATTTAAAGTGTATAGTTGAGGACTTCCCTGGTGGTCCAGTGGTTAACAATCTGCCTGCCAAAGAGGGGGACATGGGTTCCATCCCTGGTCTGCGAAGATTCCACATGCCACGGAGGAACAAAGCCCGTGTGCCACAACTACTGAGCCCACACTCCAGAGCCCACAGGTTGCAACTACTGAAGGCGGCGTACCTGGAGCCTGTGCTCGGTAACAAGAGAAGCCACCACGTTGAGGAGCCTGCACACTGGCTCTCTGCAACTAGAGAAAGCTTGCATGCAGCAACAAAGACCCAGCACGATCAAAAATAAATAAAAATTTAAAGTATACATTTCAGTGGTCCTTAGTATATTCACAGAGGTGTGCAACCATCAGTCACTTTTAGAACATGTTCATCACCCTCAAAAGAAACCCTGTACCCAACAGCAGGCTCTTCTCATTCCTCCCTTCCGTCAACCCAGACAACTCTAATCTACTTTCTGTCTGTTCTGGACACTTCATACAAATGGAATCATACAATATGTAGTCTTTCCTTTCTATCTCTTTCACTTAGTGTGGTAAAGGTGTATCCATGTTATTGCATGCATCAATACTTCATTCCTTTTTATAATTAAATAATACTCTGTTGTATGTATATACCATATTTTGCTTATCCATTAATGAATTAATGGACATTTGAATTGTTTTCACTCTTTGGCTATTATGAATAAGCCTGCAGTGAGGCGAGCGTGACCATCACAACAGTATGGAAACTTGATATGCTGCTGTAAATATTCTTTTTTTCCCCCTGCACCACATGAGATCTTAGTTCCCTGACTAGGAATCAAACCTAGGCCCCTGGCAGTGGAAGCTCAGAGTCCTCACCTAACTGGACTGCCAGGGAATTCCTATGTGCCTGTTTTTTGTGGTCATATGTTTTTATTTCCCTTAGATATATACCTAAGAGTGCAATTGCTGGGTTATATGGTGACCTTTGGAGGAACTTCTGGATTATTTTCTAAGGTAGCCACACCATTTTACATCCCTACCAGCATTATATGAGAGTTCCATTTTCTTCACATCTTTGTTAATGTTTGTTATTAATCTCTCTTTTTGATAGATGCTTTACAAATAATTTCTCCCATTCTCTAGGCAGTCTTCCACTTTATTGACATCTTTGTTGGTATCCTTTACATCACTAAAATGTTTAATTCGATGAAATCCAACTGATTTTTATTTTTTGCCACCCTGTGCAGCATGCAGGATCTTAGTTCCCTGACCAGGGATTGAACCCGTGCCCCCTGCATTAGGAAAGTGGAGTCTTAACTACTGGACCACCAGGGAAACCCCTGATCTACTGTTTTGTTCCTTTTTTATGTATAATGCAGGCATTTTTTTTAATTAACAAATTTTTATTTATTTTTGGCTGTACCGGGTCTTACTTGTGGCGTGGAGGATCTTCAATCTTTGTTGCCGCGTGTACAATCTTTAGTTGTGTATCGATACATGGGATCTAGTTCCCTGACCAAAGATTGAAACCGGTTTCCCTACATTGGGACCATGGAGTCTTAGCCACTAGACCACCAAGGAAATCCCTGAATTTTCTTTTTTTTTTTTTAGTAGTTGCACTGTGGCTTACTGTTTTTATCTTAGCTTATCGGAATATACTTCAGATTTATACTATTTTAATTCAAGTGATATATAGAAATGTTATTCCTATATAGCTCTGTCCTTCCTTTTATTACATTGTTGTTATACACATTATATTTATATTAGTCACAAACCCAACAGTAAATTGCTATAATTATTATACAATTTCATGTCTTTTAAAGAAGCCTAGAGAAGAAAGGACAGTGAGTATATATTTAGTGAATTTGTAATATTAATGTTTTATTCACCATTTCTGGTTCTCGTCCTTTGTTCCTGTGGATTTACCATCTAGTGTCATTTCCTTATACAAACACAGCTTTGTTTTCAACCACCAGTTTTGATACCAATAGCACTGTGTGAATCCTTTCTTTCTGGGGGTTCAGTGTCTGCATGACTCTGAAGAATTAGACTTAAATAAAACAGGACAGCATTTCTTCTGTACTTCTATCTTTTTCATGATCTTGAATATACAGCAGAAATATGTGGGCAAAGGAAGGACATGGAACTCACCAACTGCGAAGGCAGCCCACATGGAGATGACCAGAACAAGAATGGCGCTAGAGAAGACCCCCTTCATGGTGGCAGAAGAACTGTGGAAATATGGAGACGTTGACAGTAAGACAGAAAAAATTCCACACAACATACAAATTCTCATAGAGATCCATCATTAACCAGGAAATGAAGTCTAAATATTTAATGTTTTTTCTTTCTTTGGGTTATTTGGAATGAATTGTGTCTGATGCAATTGCATTGGCTAGTTCATTTCCCTGGAGTAATTGGTCATGAGAAAAAAAAATGATCTCAAAAATAGAATTTTAGAAGGGAATATATGTATGTGTGGGTCTATTCCTGGACTCTCTTCTGTTCCATTTATCTATACAAGAGCTCAAACCATACTATTTTAATTATTATGGCTCCATGATAATGTCAACTGAAATAAAAACACAAAACATAAAAGCTGTGAGTTTCGGTTTTATTTGTAGGCTTACTGAGGACTATAATCTGGGAGAGAGCCTCTCTGATAGCTCTGAAGAACTGCTCTGAAGTGGTAAGGGGGTAAGTCAGCATATATGTGATTTTGACAAAGGAGTATGTGCAATTCAGCACACATCTTGGTAAAGGTTGGCACTAGCCATGAGGAGATGTCTCAGTTAATGATTTTAGCACTTCTCTAAGTATGGGAAGGTGCCAGATATTGAGTTCATAAAATTTTCTCCTGAAAATATCTACCTATCTGAAAGCCTGTTCTGCCAGTTTCCCCAGAACACAGAGTGCCTCGTTTCTGATCTTCACCCTGAACTCCTTTCAGGGTGTGTGAAGATCAGTGAGTGCAGTGGCTAATGAGTCAGTCCTTGTAGATCAAGCAGATGGCAGACATCACTCTTTTGTATATAAGTCCTCCAACTTTGTACTTCTTTATTTTTACCTTTTTACCTAAAACAAAATGTATTAGATTTATCTGTATAGGGGTTTGGATTCAAAGATTCAGAATAAATGTGTCACCTGGCTACCTTAGAAAAATAGAATTTTAGAATATGTCAGGATTTCCCTGGTGGCACAGTGCATGAGAGTCCACCTTCAACGCTAGCGACACTAGTTTGATCCCCGGTCTGGACAGAGGATGAGGTGGCTGGATGGCATCACTGACTCGATGGACATGAGTCTGAGTGAACTCCGGGAGTTGGTGATGGACAGGGAGGCCTGGCATGCTGCAATTCATGGGGTTGCAAAGAGTCGGACACGACTGAGCGACTGAACTGAACTGAACTGGGAAGATTGCACATGTCACAGAGCAACTAAGCCCATGTACCACAGTTATCGAGCCCGAGATCTAGAGCCTGTGAGCTGCAACTACTGAAGCCTGTGCAACTAGATAGATCCTGTGCTTCACAACAAGAGAAGCCACCACAATGAGAAGCCTGTGTACCGCAATGAAGAGCAGCCCCCACTGTCTGCAACTAGAGAAAGCCCATGCACAGCAACAAAGATCCAGTGCAACCAAAAAAAAAAAAAAAAAAAAAAAAAAACCTGGGAAAAAATCTTTAAAAAAAAGAAGATGATGCCAGAAAAATAGGTAGTAAAGAATATCTGCAGGGGATCCTTTGGTAAAGCATCAGCACCGAGACTTTTTCAATGACCTGTTTTAAAGTTGAGATTTATTTCTGAGGTAAGAACAGCAGTCACTAGAAAGTGCAGTGACACATGTGAGTCAACAGACAATAAGAAATGGTAACATTCAAAACACTGAATACTCACTCTCATATCCTTAATCTTCCATTATATGATGACTTTGGTGTTAATACTTTAACCTATAACATTACTGAAGTGAAAACCATAGCATGTTCATCAGCAGCTTACTGGCATTATTGAAAATACTACAGTACAAGCCAATTGACTTCATCTATAGGTTTTTATACATTTTCCAGGGAAATTATATACCTAGGTAGCTTCTGCCCAAGACCTTCCCTGAATAAAACCAAATAATAAATAATGTAACTCTCTTCCTACTCAAAAGTTTGCAAATTATTAAGTCCACCTTACCTACTGTACTTCCACAGTTGCTCATAGAAACTTGCTGGACAAAATGTTCTTTATTTCCTCCTGTTGATAATGAAATAAGGGGGCATGTGCGCACATGTGTGTGTGTGTTGGCTGTAGGGGTATAACTGTCTTTTTAAGGTTGCAGTGCCTGGCAGCAGAACAGAGTGAACTGTGAAACAAAGAATGTTGCTCCCTATCCAGTTCTACAAGTATGAAGTTAGCCACTGTAGTTGCTGAACAACGTTGCACTTGGAGGAATTCAGGATGAAAAAGGATGAGGAACTCTGTGCTTTGGACAAGCAGACCCCTTAGATAGTTAGATATAGATCTTAAGAAGAATTTTAATGAACCCACAGTCTTGCATCTTTCCATACATAGAAAAGCACTAAAAAAATGATTAGCTCGAATTATTTATTCTTTGTGAATAGAAGTAATCTATAACCAAGATGTATGCTGGACTGCATACATATCCTAGCCAAAATTCATATGTAGGGACTTCCCTCGTGGTTCAGTGGTAAAGAATCCACCTGCCTATGCAGGGGACATGGGTTCGATCCCTGTTCCAGGAAGGTCCCACATGCTGTGGAGCAACTAATCCAGTGCACCAGTTATTGAGCCTGTGTTCTAGAGTCTGGGAGCCACAACTACTGAGCCCACCAGCCTCAATTACTGAAGCCCACATGCCCTAGAGCCCATGCTCTGCAACAAGAGAAGTCTTCACAATGAGAAGCCTGAGCACCGCAACTAGAAAGTAGCAGCAGCTCTCCACGAGTAGAGAAAGCCCATGCAACAATAAAGACCCAGCAAAACTACAAAAAAATACATAAATAAATGATTGCTTAAAAATCATATAGAAGTTAACTTCTTTGTCTATTTCTTCAGAGCAGTCCCCTCAGAGCTGATGAGAGGCTGTCTCCCAGGCTCTAGTCCTCAGTAAGGTCCATGAATAAAACGTAAACTCACAGCTCTTATGTTGTGCATTTTTCTTTAGGTTGACAAAACTTTAAAGTTAGGAAATGTAGGCACAATTCAAATCTATTTCTTCCAGCTCCAAATTCTATATACCTAAATCTCTTGAGTTGCTGTCTCAGTTTCCTGAGGGTGATATGTACTATCCACTGCACTCTAAAATATAGCTGTTCTTGCCAAACTATTTTAGAGGTATGTCAAATCCAATTTTTTAATTCTTACATTTTTATCTGTATTGCAGTTATATTCAGGACAGCTTCAGATATTTGCACAATACTATAAATTGCTACATTTGCACATGCTGTTAATTATTTTATCAACAGTCAAATCTATGTATTCACTTTATCAAAACATTTAGTTTAGAATGTTTTAGTTTTATGCTGGTAGCTTACTGAGAACTAAGCCTGGGAGACAGTCTCTCAGATAGCTCAGAAGAACTCCCCTGAAGTGATAGAAGAGGGGCCAGTTGTATGTATGAATTTTGCAGCTGAGAAATGCATGCAGTTAGTCATAAAAAGTTTACTGCTAATCACATAACATATCTCAAGTTAATGATTTCAGCACTTTTCTAGAATCTAGGGTCATTGAAATTCTTCCTTAGATATGCATCTTAACTATTTCAGTTAGTTCAGCCACTCAGTCATGTCCGACTCTTTGTGACCCCATGGACTGCAGCACATCAGGCTTCCCTCTCCATCACCAACTTCTGGAGCTTGCTCAAACTCATGTCCATAGAGTCAGTGATGCCATCCAACCATCTCATCCTCTGTCGTCCCCTTCTCCTCCTGCCTTCAATCTTTCCCAACATCAGGGTTTTTTCCAATGAGTCATTTCTTCGCATCAGGTGGCCAAAGTGTTGGAGTTTCAGCTTCAGCATCAGTCCTTCCAATGAATATTCAGGACTGATTTCCTTTAGGACTGACTGACTGGATCTTCTTGCAGTCCAAGCAACTCTTAAGAGTCTTCTCCAACACCACAGTTCAAAAGAATAAATTCTTTGGTGCTCAGCTTTATGGACCAACTCTCACATCCATACATGACTACTGCAAAAACCATAGCTTTGACTAGATGGACCTTTGTTGGCAAAGTAATGTCTCTGCTTTTGAATATGGTTAACTATTTAGGGGCCCATATATCTAAAACACAGAATGCTTCATCCTGAATTCCTTTCAGGATATACTGTAGGTTAGCAACTGCACTGGCTAATGACTTACTCCTTGCAAAACTACAATAGTGGGCAGCATTTTGTTGTTGTTTTACAGTACCCTCTGAGTCTAAGATAAGTGGATGAAGGATGGCAGTCAGATCTTGCTAGAAATCTGGATTCAAAGTCCACTTCCCAATAGGCTATAAGAAGTGGAGGGAAGAGAAAAGATTGCTTCTTCATGTCTAGGAGGTGCACAGTGAGGAAGTCAGCCTTGAGAGCCAGAAGGGTCCTCACAATAGCTCTTTGCTCCTATGTCTAGCACTATCACCTTAGGAAAGAAGAAGTCCCTTCTGCTGAGATAACCTCTTTGGTGCAACCCTTCCTGCCTCATAACATGATATCTTCCATTATTTCAGTCCCTTGTCTGGCTTTATTTATCTTTATTTCAATGGCATCCTGATAATTTGGGAATGCATTCACTGATTTGCTTAGTGTTTATTCCCACCACTGGATCAGAGGGTAAGCTCCTTAAAGGAGTTGATACTATTTTGTTACTACCATTCTAGGCATCTTTTCTGAGGTTTGAAATCAGAACACGAGAATTTTAGTGACCTATAGGCAATCATGATAATAGTGGAATGAGATATATTCTAGTGCTTATCCTTCTGAAACATGTTTAAATTTTCCTCCAGACTTACCCTAATCCCCATATATTTTACGTATGCTAATTGAATACTTGTGTATTCTTCAAAACCAAGCTTTTAAGATGGGTTCTAATCACAGATTCCCTGTATTTCCCACCCAATTAAGCAAGCAAGTGGGTAGAAGCCAATAAGGATGGACAGTACTTGCCTGGGGCTCAGTTTTCAGACAGTTTGGTCAGTGTTGCATGGCTGGTTTATCATATGAATGATGAGTCAAGAACTGCTTAGCTTATTAAATTGCAAAAAAAAAAAAAAACAGTAAAAAGGACAGAGTAAAGAGAGCTGAAGGAAACTTTTTTTTAATTTATTTATTTTTAACTGAAGGATAATTGCTTTACAATATTGTGTTGGTTTCTGCCACACATCAACATGTATTGGCCATAGATATATATATGTGCCCTCCTTCTTGAGCCTCCCTCCCACCTCCCACACATTTTATTCTTGAATGCTTACTGTAGTATGAGCATGTTATCAAAAATGCTGGTATGTATATAAATACAAAATATCATTTTAAATAAAATTTCACATGACACGTGAAATTATTACCAAAATTTAATGTTTTAATTAAACAGCCACATGAAATTCTGTAATATTGATCACTGTGAATCAAAAATGTCAGACCCTTAAGAACTGCTGAAGTGTTACCTAATCCAAGCCATTCATTTGACACACGAAAAAACTGAGACTCCAATGAGAAAAACACAGGTCATGAGATATGAAAACTCATTTTCCCTCCCAGGTGTCCAGGTTTCAGTGAATCATAGTAAATATTCCTGTTGTTGTTGTTTCTAATCGATGAATATAGTAAAGTTTCAGGATATAAAATTAACACACAGAAATCCCATGCATTCCTATACACAAACAATGAGAAAACAGAAAGAGAAATTAAGGAAACAATTCCATTCAACATTGCAACAAAAAGAATAAAATACTTAGGAATAAATCTACCTAAAGAAACAAAAGACCTATATATAGAAAACTATAAAACACTGATGAAAGATATCAAAGAGGACACAAATAGATGGAGAAATATACCATGTTCATGGGTCAGAAGAATCAATATATTGAAAATGAGTATATTACCCAAAGCAATCTATAGATTCAATGAAATCCCTATCAAGCTACCAATGGTATTTTTCACAGAACTAGAACAAATAATTTCACAATTTGTATGGAAATACAAAAAACCTCGAATAGCCAAAGCAATCTTGAGAAAGAAGAATGGAACTGGAGGAATCAACCTGCCTGACTTCAGGCTATACTACAATGCTACAGTTATCAAGACAGTATGGTACTGGCACAAAGACAAAAATACAGATCAATGGAACAAAATAGAAAGCCCAGAGATAAATCCACACACATATGACACCTTATCTTTGACAAAGGAGGCAAGTGGAGAAAAAACAATCTCTTTAACAAGTGGTGCTGGGAAAAATGGTCAACCACTTGCAAAAGAATGAAACTAGAACACTTTCTAATACCATACACAAAAATAAACTCAAAATGGATTAAAGATCTGAATGTAAGACCAGAAACTATAAAACTCCTAGAGGAAAACACAGGCAAAACACTCTCTGACATAAATCACAGCAGGATCCTCTATGACCCACCTCCCAGAGTAATGGAAATAAAAGGAAAAATAAACAAATGGGACCTAATTAAACTTAAAAGCTTTTGCACAACGAAGGAAACTATAAGCAAGGTGAAAAGACAGCCTTCAGAATAGGAAAAAATAATAGCAAATGAAGCAACTGACAAATAATTAATCTCAAAAATATACAAGCAGCTCCTGCAGCCCAATTCCAGAAAAATAAGCAACCCAATCAAAAAATGGGCCAAAGAACTAAACAGACATTTCTCCAAAGAAGACATACATATGGCTAACAAACACATGAAAAGATGATCAACATCACTCATTATCAGAGAAATGCAAATCAGAAAATTAATTTATTTTTTATTGAAGGGTAATTGCTTTACAGAATTTTGTTGTTTTCTGTCAAACCTCAACATGAACCAGCCATAGGTATACATATATCCCCTCTCTTTTGAACCTTCCTCCCATCTCCCTCCCATCCCACCCCTCTAGGTTGATACAGAGCCCCTGTTTGAGTTTCCTGAGCCATACAGCAAATTCCCGTTGGCTATCTATTTTACATATGGTAATATAAGTTTCCATGTTACTCTTTCCGTACATCTCACCCTCTCCTCCCCTCTTCCCATGTCCATAAGTCTATTCTTTATGTCTGTTTCTCCATTGCTGCCCTGTAAATAAATTCTTCAGTACAATTTTTCTAGATTCTGTATATGTCTGTTAGAATATGATATTTATCTTTCTCTTTCTGACTTACTTCACTCTGTATAATAGGTTCTAGGTTCATCCACCTCATCAGAACTGACTCAAATGTGTTACTTTGTATGGCTGAGTAATATTCCATTTTGTATATGTACCACAACTTCTTTATCCAATCATCTGTCGATGGACATCTAGGTTTCTTCCATGTTCTAGCTATTGTAAATAGTGCTGCAATGAACAATGGGATACATGTGTCTTCTTCAGTTTTGGTTTCCTCAGGGTATATGCCTACAAGTGGGATTGCTGGGTCATATGGTGGTTTTATTCCTATTTTTTAAAGGTATCTCCATACCATCTTCCATAGTGGCTGTGTCAATTTACATTCCCACCAACAGTTCAAGAGCATTCCCTTTTCTCCACACCCTCTCCAGCATTTATTGTTTGTAGACTTTCTGATGATGACCATTCTGAATGGTGTGAGGTGATATCTCATTGTGGATTTTGAATTTGCACTTCTCTAAGAATGAGTGATGTTGAGGATCTTTTCATGTGTTTGTTAACCATATGTATGTCTTCTTTGGAGAAATGTCTGTTTAGGTCTTTTTCCCACTTTTTGATTGGATTGTTTGTTTTTCTGGCATTGAGTTGTATGAGCTACTTGTATATTTTGGAAATTAATCCTTTGTCAGTTGTTTCATTTGCTATTACTTTCTCCCATTCTGAAGGTTGCCTTTTCTGCTTGCTTATAGTTTCCTTTGCTGTGCAAAAGCTTTTAAGTTTAATCATGTCCCACTTGTTTACTTTTGTTTTTATTTCTGTAACTCTCGGAGGTGGGTCATAGATGATCTTGTTTTGATTTATGTCATTGAGTGTTCTGCCTGTTTCCTCTAAGAGTTTTATAGTTTCTGGTCTTACATTTAAGTCTTTAATTCACTTTGAGTTTATCTTTGTGTATGGTGTTAGGAAGTGTTCTAACTTCATTCATTTACATGTAGCTGTCCAGTTTTCCCAGCACCATTTATTGAAGAGGCTGTCTTTGCCCCATTGTATATGCTTGCCTCCTTTGTCAAAAATAAGGTACCCATAGGTGCATGGGTTTATTTCTGAGCTTTCTGTCTTGTTCCATTGGTCTATATTTCTGTTTTTGTGCCAGTACCATACTGTCTTGATGACTGTAGCTTTGTAGTATAATCTGAAGTTAGGAAAGTTGATTCCTCCAGCTCCATTCTTCTTTTTCAAGACTGCTTTGGCTATTTGGGATCTTTTGTGTGTCCATATGAATTGTGAAATTTTTTTGTTCTAGTTCTGTGAAAAATGCCATTGGTAATTTAATAGGGATCGCATTGAATCTGTAGATTGCATTTGGTAGTATAGCCATTTTCACAATACTCATTCTTCCTACTCTGGAACATGGAATATCTCTCCATCTGTCTATGTCATCTTTGATTTCTTTCATTTGTGTCTTATAATTTTCTGTGTAAAGTTCTTTTGTCTCCTTCAGTTAAGTTCAGTTCAGTCGCTTAGTTGTGTCTGACTCTTTGCAACCCCATGAATCACAGCACGCCAGGCCACCCTGTCCATCACCAACTCCCGGAGTTTACTCAAACTCATGTCCATCGAGTCGGTGATGCCATCCAGCCATCTCATCCTCTGTCATCCCCTTCTCTTCTTGCCCCCAATCCCTCCCAGCATCAGAGTCTTTTCCAATGAGTCAACTCTTCGCATGAGATGACCAAAGTATTGGAGTTTCAGCTTCAGCATCAGTCCTTCCAATGAACACCCAGGACTGATCTCCTTTAGGATGGACTGGTTGGATCTCCTTGCAGTCCAAGGGACTCTCAAGAGTCTTCTCCAACACCACAGTTCAAAAGCGTCAATTCTTTGGTGCTCAGCTTTCTTCACAGTCCAACTCTCACATCCATACATGACCATTAGAAAAACCATAGCCTTGACTAGACGGAACTTTGTTGGCAAAGTAATGTCTCTGCTTTTTAGTATGTTATCTAGGTTGGTCATAACTTTTCTTCCAAGGCATAAGTGTCTTTTAATTCATGGCTGCAATCACCATCTGCAGTGATTTTGGAGCCCCAAAAAATAAAGTCTGACACTGTTTCCACTGTTTCCCCATCTATTTCCCATGAAGTGATGGGACCAGATGCCACGATCTTAGTTTTCTGAATGTTGAGCTTTAAGCCAACCTTTTCACTCTCCTCTTTCACTCTCATCAAGAGGCTGTTTAGCTCCTCTTCATTTTCTGCCATAAGGGTGGTGTCATCTGCATATCTGAAGTTATTGATATTTCTCTCGGAAATCTTAATTCCAGCTTGTGCTTCTTCCAGCCCAGCGTTTCTCATGATGTGCTCTGCATAGAAGTTTAATAAGCAGGGTGACAATATACAGCCTTGACGTACTCCTTTTCCTATTTGGAACCAGTCTGTTGTTCCATGTCCAGTTCTAACTGTCTGCTTATATAAGTTTATTCCTAGATATTTAATTATTTTTGTTGCAATGGTGAATAGGATTGAATCCTTAATTTCTCTAATTTTTCATTGTTAGTATATAGAAATGCAAGTGATTTCTGTGTAGTGATATTGTATCCTGCAACTTTGCTTAATTCATTGATTAGTTCTAGTAATTTTCTGATACTATCTTTAGGCTTTTCTATGTACAGTATCATGTCATCTGCAAGCAGTGAGAGCTTTACTTCTTTTCCGATCTGGATTCCTTATATTTATTTTTCTTCTCTGATTGCTGTAGCTTGGACTTCCAAAACTATGTTGAATAATAGTGGTGAAAGTGCACACCCTTGTCTTGTTCCTGATCTTAGGGGGAATGCTTTCAATTTTTCACCATTGAGAATAATGTTTGCTGTAAGCTTATCATATATGGCCTTTACTGTGTTGAAGTAGGTTCCTTCTATACCCATTTTTTTTTTATTATTTTGAACCAGAAATGGGTGCTGAATTTTGTCAAAGGCTTTTTCTGCATCTATTCAGATTATCATATGGTTTTTACCTTTCAATTTGTTAATATGATGTATCACATTGATTGATTTGCATATATTGAAGAATCCTTGCTTCCCTGTAATAAATCCAACTTGATCATGGTGTATGAGCTTTTTGATGTGTTGCTGAATTCTGTTTGCTAAAATTTTGTTGAGGATTTTTGCATCTATGTTCATCAGTGACATTGGCCTGTAGTTTTCTTTTTTTATGTTGTCTCTGTCTGGTTTTTGGTATCAGGGTGATGGTGGCCTTGTAGAATGAGTTTGGAAGTGTTCCTTCCTCTGCAATTTTTGGAAAGAATTTTAGAAGGATAGGCATTAGTTCTTCTCTAAATGTTTGATAGAATTCTCCTGTGAAACCATTTGGTCCTGGGCTTTTGTTTTTTGTGGGAGATTTTTGATCACGGCTTCAATTTCAGTGCTATAGTTGGGTTGTTCATAATTTCTATTTCTTCCTGGTTCAGTCTTGGAAGATTGAATTTTTCTAAGAATCTGTCCATTTCTTCCAGGTAATCTATTTTATTGCCATATAGTTGTTCATAATAGTCTCTTATTATCCTTTGTATTTCTGCATTGTCTGTTGTAACCTCTCCTCTTTCATTTCTAATTTTGTTGATTTGATTCTTCTTTTTTTCTTGATGAGTCTGGCTAAACGTTTGTCAATTTTGTTTATCTTCTCAAAGAACCAGCTTTTAGTTTTATTAATCTTTACTATTGTTTGTTTCATTTCTTTTTCATTTATTTCTGCTCAGATCTTTATGATTTCTTTCCTTCTACTAATTTTGGGGGTTTTTTGTTGTTGTTGTTGTTGTTGTTCTTTTTCCCGTTGTTTTAGGTGTAAAGTTAGGTTGTCTATTCGATGTTTTTCTTGTTTCTTGAGGTAGGATTGTATTGCTATAAACTTCCCTTAGAACTGCTTTTGCTGCATCCCATAGATTTTGAGTTGTCATGTTTTCATTGTCATTTGTTTCTAAAAATTTTTTGATTTCCCTTTTGATTTCTTCAGTAACCTGTTGATTATTTAGAAATGTGTTGTTTAATCTCCATGTGTTTGTGTTTCTTACAGTTTTTTTCTTGTAATTGATATCTAGTCTCATAGCATTGTGGTCAGAGAAGATGCTTGATATGATTTCAATTTTCTTAAATTTACTGAGGCTTGATTTGTGACCCAAGATGTGGTCTATCCTGGAGAATGTTCCATGTGCACTTAGGAAGAAGGTGTATTCTTCTGCATTTGGATGGAATGTCTTGAAGATATCAATGAGATCCATCCCATCTAATGTATCATTTAAGACTTGTGTTTCTTTTCTGTTTTGATGATCTGTCCATTGGTGTGAGTGGGGTGTTAAAGTCTCCTACTATTATTGTGTTACTGTCAGTTGCTCCTTTTATGTCTGGTAGTGCTTGTCTTATGTATTGAGGTGCTCCTCTGTTGAGTCCATAGGTATTTACAGTTGTTATGTCTTCCTCTTGGATTGATCCCTTGATCATTATGTAGTGTCCTTATCTCTTGTAATCTTTATTTTTGGGTCTATTTTGTTTGATATGAGGATTGCTACTCCAGCTTTCTTTTGCTTCCCATTTGCATGGAATATATTTTTCCATCCTCTCACTTTCAGTCTATTATGTGTCTTTAGGTCTGAAGTGGGTTTCTTGTAGACAGCATATATATGGGTCTTGTTTTTTTTATCCATTCAACCAGTCTCTGTCTTTTGGTTGGAGCATTTAGTCCATTTACATTTAAAGTAATTATTGATATATAAGTTCCTATTGCCATTTTCTTAATTTTGGGGGGTTGATTTTGTAGATCTTTTTTCTTCTCTTGTATTTCTTGACTATATAAGTCCCTTTAACATTTGTTGTAAAGCTGGTTTGGTGGTACTGAATTCTGTTAACTTTTGCTTGTCTGAAAAACTTTTTATTTCTCCAACAATTTTGAATGAGATCCTTGCCGGGTACAGTAATATTGGTTGTAGATTCTTCCCTTTCCATACTTTAAATATGTCCTGTTGTTCCCTTCTGGCCTGCAGAGTTTCTGCTGAAAGATCGGCTGTTAAGCGTATGGGGTTTCCCTTGTATGTTAGTTGTTGCTTCTCCCTTGCTGCCTTTAATATTCTTTGTGTTTAGTCTTTGTTAGTTTCTTTAGTATGTTTCTTGGTGTGTTTCTCCTTGGGTTTATCCTGTATAGGACTCTTTGTGCCTCTTGGACTTGATTGACTATTTCCTTTTCCATGTTGGGGAAATTTTCAACTATAATCTCTTCAAAAATTTACTCATACCTTTCTTTTTCTCTTCTTCTTCTGGGACCCCTATAATTTGAATGTTGGTGCATTTGATATTGTCCCAGAGGTCTCTGAGACTGTCCTCAGTTCTTTTCATTCTTTTTACTTTATTCTGCTCTTCAGAAGTTATTTCCACCATTTTATATTCCAGCTCATTGATTCTGCTTCAGATATTCTGCTATTGATTCCTTCTAGAGTATTTTTAATTTCAGTAATTGTGTTGTTTGTCTCTGCATGTTTATTTTTTAATTCTTCTAGGTCTGTGTTAATTGATTCTTGCATTTTCTCCATTTTGTTTCCAAGGTTTTTGATCATTTTTACTATCTTTATTCTGAATTCTTTTTCAGATAGTTTGCCTATTTCCTCTTCATTTATTTGGACTTCTGTGTTTCTAGTTTGTTCCTTCATTAGTGTTTCTCTGCCTTTTCATTATTTTTTTTAACTTATTGTGTTTGAGGTCTCCTTTTCCCAGGCTTCAAGGAAAGTTGATTCTTTCCTTGAAGAAAGTTGAATTCTTTCTTTCTTTCGATTTCTACCCTCCTAAGTTTAGTCCAGTGGTTTGTGTGAGCTTTGTATAGGGGAGATTTGTGCTGAGTTTTTGTTTGTCTGTTTGTTTCTCCTCTGATGGGCAAGGCTGAGTGAGGTGGTTATCCTGTCTGCTGATGATTGGGTTTGTATTTTTGTTTTGTTTGTTGTTTACAAGAGGCATCCTGCACAGAGTGCTACTGGTGGTTGGGTGATGCCGGCTCTTGTATTCAAATGGTTTTGTTTGTGTGAGTTCGCACTATTTGATATTCCCTAGGGTTAGTTCTCTGGTAGTCTAGGGTCTTGGAGTCAGTGCTCCCACTCCAAAGGCTCAGGGCTTGATCTTGAGTTTTACATGGTTCTATATAGTCTTTTCCACTGGTCAGGTACCCCTGTCTGCTCTCAGCTGGTGTTCTGATGCACTTCAGTGTCTGAAGGTGTATTCCTGATGTATCCGTCAAGAGAGAGGTACTCCACGTCCACCTACTTCTCCACCATCTTGTTCTCCCCATAGTAAATAGTCTTATTTACTTGTTTTCCTGTGGTGTGGTCTTCCAGGTAAGGACTCAGGGCCGTGATGGCCACACTTCAGAGTCTCACATACATAAGCGATTAAGAAACATCTGTTCTTGTACATCCATGTGCTAATGCTTATGCTAAGTCACTTCATTCGTGTCCAACTCTGTGCGACCCCATAGACGGCAGCCCACCAGGCTCCCCCGTCCCTGGGATTCTCCAGGCAAGAACACTGGAGTGGGTTGCCATTTCCTTCTCCAATGCATGAAAGTGAAAAGTGAAAGTGAAGTCGCTCAGTCGTGTCTGACTCTTAGCGACCCCATGGACTGCAGCCTACTAGGCTTCTCCATCCATGGGGTTTTCCAGGCAAGAGTACTGGAGTGGGGTGCCATTGCCTTCTCCATGCTTATAATCCATAGGAAAAACTCTAAGTTGATCCCTTAGAAGCAAGACGCTGTCTATCAATGCCGCTGTGTACTACATAGCTGGATATTCAAACTGCACCTCAATATTTGATGTTCTAATGCATGCTAAGTTGCTTCAGTTGTATCTGACTCTGTGAGACCCTATGGACTATAACCTGCCAGACTCCTCTGTGCATGGGGTTCTAAGAATTCTGGAGTAGGTTATTATGCCCTCCTCCAAGGGATCTTCCCAACCCAGGGATTGAACCCACATTTCTTATGTCACCTGCATTGGCAGGTGGGTTCTTTATCACTAGCGCCACCTGGGAACTGCTCCTCAATATTTGATGTTCTCAGTCATATTCATTTTAGCCATCTTTGTAGGTGGATAGTGATATCTCATTGTGATTCTTTACTATTTTTAATTTTAATTTTAGAGCAATTTGAGCACTGTAAAACACTCAGCAAAAGTGAGGCTCTGTTAAGTGCAAACACATTAGGGGTCATTATGTCTTCCTGGTGAATTGACCCTTTTTATCATCATATTCCTCTTTATCCCTGATAACTTTCCTTGTTCTGAAGTCTGCTCTGTCTGAAATTAATATAGTGCCTCTTGCTGTCTTTCTGTTAGTGTTAATATGGCACATCTTTCTCTATCCATTTATTTTTAACCTATATGTGTCTTTATATTTAAAGTGATTTCTTATAGACAACATTTAGTTGGATCTTGTTTTTGACCCACTCTGACAATCTCTGTCTTTAATTAGTACATTTAGATTGATTTTTTTAAAACTTTTTATTTTATATTGGACTATAGTTAATTGACAATGTTTTGTTAGTTTTAGGTATACAGCAAAGAGACTCAGTTATACATATACATGTATCCATTCTTTTTAAAATTATTTTCCTATTTAGATTGTTAGATAATATTGACCAGAGTTCCCTGTGCTATACAGTAGGTCCTTTGTTGGTTATCCATTTTATTTTTCAAACTTTAAACTTTTTATTTTGTGTTGGGGTATAGCAGGTTAACAATGTTGTGGTAGTTTCAGGTGAACAGCAAAGGGACTCAGCTATACACATACACGTATCCATTCTCTCCCAAACCCCTCTCCCATCCAGGCTGACACATAACATTGAGTAGAGTTCCATGTGCTATACAATAGGTCCTTGTTGTTTATCCATTTTAAACAGAGCAGTGTTTGGGACTGACATAGCAGGTCAGTCCCAAACTCCCTAACTATCCTTCCCCCCACACTTTGCCCTGGTAACCATAAATTCATTCTCTAAGTCTGTAAGTCTGTTTCTACTTTGTAAATAAGTTCATTTGTGTCATTTCTTAGATTCTACATGTAAGTGATATCACACAATATTTGTCTTTGTCTCACTGACTTCACTCAGTGTGACAATCTCTAGGTCCATCCATGTTGCTGCAAATGGAAGTATTTCATTCTTTTTAATGACTAAAATTCCATGATATATATGTACCACATCTTCTTTATTCATTCCTCTGTCAGTGGACACTTAGGTTGCTTCCATGCCATGGCTACTGTAAACAGAGCTGCTGTAAACAGTGGAGTGCATATATCCTTCTGGAGCATGTTTTTCTCTGGATATATGCCCAAGAGTGGGATTGTAGGATCATATGATAGCTCTATTTTTAGTTTAAGGAAACTCCATACTGTTCTCCACAGTGGCTGTACCAATTTACATTCCCATCAATAGTGTAGGAAGGTTCCCTTCTCTCCACACCCTCTCCACCATTTATTGTCTGTGGATTTTTTGATGATGGCCAGTCTGACTGGAGTGAGGTGATATCTCACTGTAGTTTTGATTTGTATTTCTCTAATAATTAGTGATATTGGACATCTTTTCATGTGCCTTTTGGCCGTTTGTATGTCTTTGTGTGTGTGTGTGTGTGTGTGTGTGTGTGTGTGTGTGTGAGAAATGTCTATTTAGGTCTTCTGCCCAATTTTTGATTGGGTTTTTTTGTTATGAAGATATTAGTCCACATGAACTGTTTGTAAATTTTGGAGACTTGGTCTCCATTTGTTGGTCTCATCATTTGCAAATATTTTCTCTGATTCTTCAGCTTGTTTTTTTGTTTTGTTTGTGGTTTTCTTTTTTGTGCAAAAGCTTTTGAGTTTATTTAGGTCCAATTTGTTTATCTTTGTTTTTATTTCAATTACCTGAGAGATGAATTGAAAAAGATCTTGCTGTGATTTATGTCAGAGAGGGTTCTGCTTATGCTTTCCTCTAAACTTAAGAATTTTATAATATCAAGTTTTACTTTTACTTCTTTAATCTATTTTGAATTTATTTTTTGTATGGTGTTAAAAATGTTCTAATATCATTTCTTAACATGTAGCTGTTCATTTTTGCCAACACTTTTTACTGAAGAGGTTGTCTTTCTTCCATTGTATAGTCTTGCCTCCTTCATCATAGATTAATTGACCATAGGTTCATGGGTTTATTTATGGGCTTTCTATCTTGTTACATTTATCTATATTTCTATTTTTGTGCCAGTACCATACTGTTTTGATGATTATACCTTTGTAGTATAGTCTAAAGTCAGGGAATCTGATTCCTCCAACTCCTTTTTTCTTTCTCAAGATTGTTTTGGCTATATGGGGTCTTTTGTGTCTCCACACAAATTTTAAGATTTTTCATTCTAGTTCTATGAAAAATGCCATTGGTAATTTTATAGGAATTGCATTGAATCTGTTGATTGCTTTGGGTGGCATAGTCATTTTGACAATACTGATTCTTCCAGTCTAAGAACATGGTATGGCTTTCCATCTGTTGGTGTCATCTTTGATTTCTTTTATTAATGTCTTATACTTTTTTCTGAAGTACAGTAGATGGTTGATGTTTAAAGTGATTGTTGGAATAGTTAGATTAATATCTCCCATATTTTTTACTTAGTATTTGTTGCTCTTGTTTATTCTTATTTTTGTCTTTCACTCTTTTTTGGCCTTTTGTGGTTTTAAGTGGGCACTTTATATAATTCTGTTTTCTTTCTTACCTTCAGTTGAGTTCAGTTCAGTGGCTCAGTCATGTCTGACTCTTTGCAACCCTGTGGACTGCAGCATACCAGGCTTACCTCACCATCACCAGCTCCCGGAGTTTACTCAAACTCATGTCCATCGAATGGGTAATGCCATCCAATCATCTCATCCTCTGTTGTCCCCATCTCCTCCTGCCTTCAATCTTTCCCAGCATCAGGGTCTTTGCAAATGAGTCATTTCTTCGCATCTGGTGGCCAAAGTATTGGAGCTTCAGCATCAGTCCTTCCAATGAATATTCAGGACTGATTTCCTTTAGGATGGACAGGTTGGATCTCCTTGCAGTCCAAGGGACTCTCAAGAGTCTTCTCCAACACCACAGTCCAAAAGCATCAATTTTCCAGCACTCAGCTTTCTTTATGGTCCAACTCTCACATCCGTACATGACTACTGGAAAAAGCATAGCTTTGACTAGACAGACCTTTGTGGGCAAAGTAATGTCTCTGCTTTTTAATATGCTCTCTAGGTTGGTCATAACTTTTCTTCCAAGGAGCAAGCATCTTTTAATTTCATGGCTGCAGTCACCATCTGCAGTGATTTGGGAGCCCCCAAAAATTAAGTCTCTCACTGTTTCCATTGTTTCCCCATCTATTTCCCATGAAGTGATGGGACCGGATGCCATGATCTTAGTTTTCTGAATGTTGAGTTTTAAGCCAACTTTTTCACTCTCCTCTTTCACTTTCATTAAGAGGCTCTTTAGTTTTTCTTCTCTTTCTGCCATAAGGGTGGTGTCATCTGCATATCTGAACTTATTGATATTTCTCCCAGCAATCTTGATTCCAGCTTGTGCTTCATCCAGCCCGGAATTTTGCATAATGTAATCTGCATATAAGTTAAATAAGCAGGGTAACAGTATACAGCCTTGATGTACTCCTTTCCCGATTTGGAATTAACCTGTTGTTCCATGTCCAGTTCTAACTGTTTCTTCTTGACCTGCATACAGATTTCTCAGGAGGCAGGTAAGGTGGCCTGGTATTCCCATCTCTTGAAGAATTTTTCACAGTTTGTTGTGATCCACACAGTCAAAGGCTTTGGCATAGTCAATAAAGCAGAAGTAGATGTTTTTCTGGAACTCTCTTGCTTTTTCAGTGATCCAACAGATGTTGGCAATTTGATCTCTGGTTCCTCTGCCTTTTCTAAAACCAGCTTGAACACCTGAAGTTCATGGTTCATGTACTATTGAAACCTCACTTGGAGAATTTTGAGCATTACTTTGGAAGTGTGTGAGATGAGTGCAATTGTGTGGTAGTTTGAACATACTTTGGCATTGCCTTTCTTTGAGATTGGAATGAAAACTGACCTTTTCCAGTCCTGTGGCCACTGCTGAGTTTTCCAAATGTGCTGGTATATTGAGTGCAGCACTTTCACAACATCATCTTTTAGGATTTGAGATAGCTCAACTGGAATTCCATCACCTCCACTAGCTTTGTTCATAGTGATGCTTCCTAAGGCCCACTTTAGTTCGCATTCTAAGATGTCTGGCTCTAAGTGAGTGATCACACCATTGTGATTATCTGGGTCATGAAGATCTTTTTTGTATAGTTCTTCTGTGTATTCTTGCCACCTCTTCTGAATATCTTCTGCTTCTGTTAGGTCCATACCATTTCTGTCCTTTATTGTACCCATCTTTGCATGAAATGTTCCCTTGGTATCTCTAATTTTCTTGAAGAGATCTCTAGTCTTTTCCATTCTTTTATTTCCTCTATTTCTTTGCACTGATCACTGAGGAAGACTTTCTTATCTCTCCTTGCTATTCTTTGGAACTCTGCATTCAGATGGGTATATCGTTCCTTTTCTCCCTTGCCTTTAGCTTCTCTTCTTTTCTCAGCTATTTGTAGGGCCTCCTCAGACAACCATTTTGCCTTTTTGCATTTCTCTTTCTTGGGGATGGTCTTGATCACTGCCTCCTGTACAATGTCATGAATCTCCATCCATAGTTCTTCAGGCACTCTGTCTGTCAGATCCAATGCCTTGCATGTATCTGTCACTTCCACTGTATAATCATAAGGGATTTTATTTAGGTCATACCCATATGATCTAGAGTTTTCCCTACTTTCTTCAATTTAAGTCTAAATTTGGCAATAAGAAGTTCATGATCTGAGCCACAGTCAGCTCCCGGTCTTATTTTTGCTGACTGTATAGAGCTTCTCCATCTTTGGCTGCAAAGAATATAATCAATCTAATTTCGGTGTTGACCACCTGGTGATGTCCATGTGTAGAGTCCATGTGTTGTTGGAAGAGGGTGTTTGCTATGACCAGTGAGTTCTCTTAGCAAAATTCTGTTGGCCTTTGCCATGCTTCATTTTGTACTCCAAGACCAAACTGGACTGTTACTCCAGGTATCTCTTGACTTCCTACTTTTGCATTCCAGTCCCCTATAATGAAAAGGGCATCTTTTTTGGGTGTTAGTTCGAGAAGTTCTTGTAGGTCTTCATAGAACCGTTCAACTTCAGTTTCTTCAACATTACTGGTTGGGGCATAGACTTGGATTACTGTGATATTGAATGGTTTGCCTTGGAAATGAACAGAGATCATTCTGTTGTTTTTGAGATTGCATCCAAGTACTGCATTTTGGACTCTTGTTGACTATGAGGGCTACTCCATTTATTCTAAGGGATTCTTGCCCACAGTAGTAGATATAATGGTCATCTGAGTTAAATTCACACATTCCAGTCCATTTTATTTCACTGATTTCTAAAATGTCTATGTTCACTCTTGCCATGTCCTGTTTGACCACTTCCAATTTTCCTTGATTCATGGTTCCTATGCAATATTGCTCTTTACAGCATCGGACTTTACTTCCATCACCAGTCACATCCACAGCTGGGTATTGTTTTTGCTTTGGCTCCATCTCTTCATTCTTTCTGGAGTTATTTCTCCACTGATCTCCAGTAGTATATTGGGCACCTACCTGGGGAGTTTATCTTTCAGTGTCCTATCTTTTTGCCTTTTCATACTGTTCATGGGGTTCTCAAGGCAAGAATACTGAAGTGGTTTGCCATTCCCTTCTCCACTGGGCCACGTTTTGTCAGAGCTCTCCACCATCAATTATATTTCTTTTTCTTTTATTGGTCATCCTAGTGTTTGCAATATACATTTACAACTACTTTCAGATAACAGTATACTACTTCATGGGTACTACAAGTACATGTAGTAACCTAATGTTCCTAATTCCTCCCCCTCCCTAGTATCATTGCTGTCATTCATTTAACTTATACATGTTATAATAATTAGATGCACTGTTGCTATTATCAGTTTGGACAGGTTGTTATCTGTTACATGAGTTAAGAACAAGGAAAATCAAATTTCAATTATTCCTTCTCTGATTTCTTCCTTTCTTTAAGTAGATTCTGACTTGTATCATTTTCCTTCTCTCTGAAGAACTTATTTTGACATTTCTGGCAAGACAAGTCTACTGCTAAGTCACTTCAGTCGTGTCCGATTCTGTGTGACCCCCGTCCCTGGGATTCTCCAGGCAAGAACACTGGACTGGGTTGCCATTTCCTTCTCCAATGCATGAAAGTGAAAGTGAACGTGAAGTCGCTCAGTCGTGTCCGACTCTTTATGAACCCATGGACTGCAGCCTACCAGGCTCCTCTGGCAACAAATTCCCTTATTTTTTCTAAGAAAAAATGTGTATTTCTTCATTTTTGTGTGTTCTTCATTTTTGAAGAACAATTTTGGAGGATGCAAAATTCCAGGTTAGTGGGTTTTTTTTTTCTCTCAGCATTTAAAATATTTCACTCCATTTTCTTTTTATTTGTGTGGTTTCTGAGAAACTGGATATAATTCTTACCGTTGCTCTGCAGTAGGTAAGCTTTTTTTCATTGCTTCTTCAGGATATTTTTTAATCTTTGATTTTTCTGTAGCTTGAAATGATATGCCTACATTTAGTTTTGCTTTGTTTTGTTTTTCTTTTTTGTCATTTATCCTGGTTGGTGTTCTCTGAGTTTCCTGGATCTGTGATTTGGTGTCTGACATTAACTTGGGAGAAATTCTCAGTCATTATTGCATCAAATATTTCTTCTGTTTCTTTTTTTTTTTTTCTCCTTCTGTTACTCACATTGCACATATAACACACCCTTTGTAGTTGTCCCACAGTTCTTGGATATTCTAGTCTTTTTTTTTTTCTCCCCTAATCTCTTTTCTGCTTGCTTTTCAGTTTTGGAGATTTCTATTGAGATATCATCAAGCTCAGAGAGTCTTTCTTCAGCCAGGTCAAATCTACTGAGGTAGTCTTCATTTATGTTACAGTATTTTTGATCTCGAACATTTATCTTCATTTCTTTCTTGGAATATCCACCTCTTTGCTTACATTGCCTATATGTTCTTGCATGTAATCTACTTTGTCTGTTGGTTCCATTAGCATATGAATCATAGTTGTACTGAATTCCTGGTCTGATAATTCCAACATCCCTGCCATATTTGACAGTGGTCATGATGCCTGCTCTCTCTCTTCAAACTGTGGGGGTTTGCATTTTGGTATGCCTTGTCATTTTTTTCTTAATAGCTGGACATGATATACTGGGTGAAGGAACTGCTATAAATAGGCCTTTAGTACTGACTCAATGGACATGGGTTTGGGTGGACTCCGGGAGTTGGTGATGGACAGGGAGGCCTGGCGTGCTGCGATTCATGGGGTCGCAAAGAGTTGGACACGACTGAGCGACTGAACTGAACTGAAATGGAATTGTTTTATTTCCTTTTCAAATTGTTCATTATTTGTGCAAAAAGCACAACTGGTTTTGTTTATTGGTCTTATACCCAACACCTTGATTTAAGATGTCTAGTCTCCAGAACTGTGAGGCATATTTCTGTTGTTTAAGCTATGCAACTTGTGGTAATTTGTTACAGCATCCCAAGAAACTAATACAAGGGCCCATCTGCATGATCCAGGATACTATACTTATCTCAAAATTCTTAATTAATCACATGTATAAAGATCCTTTTTTCCAAATAAGGCAACACTAGAGGTTCTAGGGATTAGGACATGGCTGTCTTTGTGGGGGGTGGGGGAGTATCAGCCTACCACAAATATATTCATTTTCATTTGGTTTTTAAAAAATATTTATTTTTGGCTGGCTGTGCAGGGTCTTAGTTGCTGCACAGCTTCTCTCTAGTTGCAGTGAGTGGGGGCGACTCTTCATTGCAGTGTGTGAACTTCTCATTGTGGTGGCTTCTCTTGTTGCAGAGCACAGCTCTAGGGCATTTGGGCTTCAGGCATTGTAGCTCCCAGGCTGTAGAGCACAGGCTTAATAGTTGCGGTGCATGGGCTTACTTGCTCTGTGGCATTTGGGGTCCTCCTGGATCAAGGATCAAAACTGTGTCTCCTGCATGGGCAATCAGATTCTTAACAACTGAGCCACCAGGGAAGCCCCATTCAGTTTAATTTAGCTTCTAATTTCCTTTTTAATTTCTTCTTCAACTCATCAATGTTTAAATTCTTCTTTAATCCGTGTTCTTTTGGCTTGCAAATATATTTCTTTTATTGATCTCAGGTTTAAATCTAGTGTGGTCAGAAAACATGCTTTGTATGACTTTTGTACTTTTGAGTTTCTTGAAAATCGTTTTATGTACCAGTAGATAGCCCATATTGCTAAATGTTTTGTATTTCCTTGAAAATAATGTATATACTCTGTTTTTGATGGGTGGAGTGTTTTATAAATGTCAGTTAGCTCAAGTATGTTGATAGTGTTGTAACAATTGCCTAAACTCAGCTGATGCCTGAGACTCAGCAGAGCAGGTAAACCATGCAAGCAACAGGTAACTTCCATTTCTTTTGCTTCCAAAACGTGTCATTTCCCCTCTGCCTCCGGAATCACCTCCCGAAACCCCAGGCCTAAAGTTCTATAATGGTGAGTGCTTCTTATTCGTGCACTAGTGCCCGCAGCATGGGTATTTGCATTTAATAGTGGTTGAAATATTTATCTGTGAAAACATATAGATATCCACATATCTTTATATAAAGAATAAATAAACTCATACTCATATTACATATAAGTCAAGAGATTCATATTATTATGTGAAATTTATGGGATATTTAATTTCTTTCACAGAAGACAAAGCAAAGCTTGGAAATATGGATATGACCACTAATGAACACAAACGGGCAAAATGTTGGGAAACATGCATCTAGAAATACATTTGCGTTAATCAGCCACCAATCTGGAAAGTTATACACAGCCATATAGATCGAGGAGATAGAAGAAAGTGTGAAAAACAAGACAAAGGCGCACACAAGAATCAGAATATTCTGGGTAGCCTTTTTCTCTGGAGAGAGCCTGGAGATGTGCCTAGAGCTGTGAATATATTTCACTTGCTGTCTGTGGGTGTAGAGATAAAGCACCATGGAACTACTGGTCCAGACCAAGAGCCCCAAACACATCATGTCAATGAACGCGTGAATGACAGCATAGAGTGAGGAGGTGATGGGATGAAGAAGAGAACCAAAACAGTATCCAAAACTGCTCAGAGTGATGTTTCTTATCCTCTTTGGGCCAGTCACTTTCAGAGGAACCAGAATGTTTCCCAAAAACAGCACCACCCAGCAAAGGAAACACAAAGGCCCAATATACTTTGGGACCCTGGCTTTGAGCTCAGCCCACCTGGATTTACTGGGGATGATGGTGATGGCCTGGAAGATACTCAGGAGGCAAGTGGAAGAGAGACAAACTTCCCGGGCCACTCTGTGAATATAAAACAAAAATTTACATCCATGATCTTCCAGAAAATTGTTCCACCCAAAAGATATCATTGTCTGGGGGATCCCCTTAGAGAGAAGGACTAAAGAGTTGGCTAAGAATATATGTTTGAGTATGTGGTCTGAAGGTCTCACCCTGTCTCCAGAGTGAAAAGTGAAAATAGAAAGAAAAGAGAAGGAATTCCCCAAAAGTCCAATGCCAGTCTGAGACAAGAAGAAAACCCTCAATGTCAGGTCAATATAATCCATTCTGTCAGTGACTGGGAATGGCAATTCTATGCATACTCAGAGTTATCTTTAGAGAAAACAAAAGATTGACGTCAGTTACATTGCAAATGAAATCCAATGCTTATCCCAACTCCAGAATCTTTAAGAATAATACACTACTTAATATCCGCATATTCTACCCACACCAACTCTTCCCCAAGGAGGAATGTGTCATAAATCATATTTCCAACGCAGTGCATGCATGCTAAGTCGCTTGTGTCTGACTCTTTGCGACCCTTTGGACTGTAGTCCACCAGGCTCCTTTGTCCATCGGATTCTCCAGGCAAGAATAGTGCCATGCCTTCCTTCAGAGGATCTTCCTGACCCAGAGATCGAACTTGCATCTCTTATGTCTCCTGCATTGGCAGGAGGGTTCTTTACCACCAGCGCCACCTGGGAAGCCCTTACAGCACAGTACATACACATAAAAATTGCAAGTTATTTTCTTGTATATTTTATATACATGCATACGTACAATCACACACAGATGTATTCATATCCCTAAGTATAAAAATACATATATACTAGGAATTTTTACAGGGTTTTAAAATAAAATGGTCATTTATGTATATTTTAGGGTTGCATTTACTATGAAAATCCTACTAACTCATCTCTTATAGTTCTAAGACATTTTTTAGTGCCTACATATTTCATGACACAGGTATTCCCCTTTTGATGTTTACTACAAAATTTCCAATCATTCTGTCAATGCAGAAAATGAGGACAATAATGGACACATATTTTGATTACTATTTCCTAGGTACTATTATTATTTACTTTTTTGGGGGGGGGCCACATCATGCAGTTTGCAGGATCTTAGTTTCCAGACCATGGAAGGTACCCGTGCCTCCTGCAGTGGAAGCATAAAGTCTTAACCCCTGGACCACCAGTGAATTCCCAGCTAGGTACTGTTTTAAATGCTTTATGCAAATAATCTGATTTAATTATAAAAACAGATTTATGAATTAGGTGTCATGTTATCCTGTTTCACTGATAAGGAAAATGAAATAGTATCAGATTAAATAATTGCCAGTATTCACATATCTGATGAGTAGCAGAGCTGAGATTTTTATTGGCTCTTGGTCTTTCTTTAAACTTTTACACCCACAGTCTTTAATATAATCAGCTTCATTATATTTTTACTGAGCCTATAAGAACCTAGATGTTGCAGCTATGTAGTAAACTTCTTCTTTTATTCTTACAGCATAAATTGACAGGAGTAAATGCTGCTGTAGAGGAGGGAAGGAGGGAGAGAATGAAGAGAGGGAGAAAAAGGAAGGCAGTGATGATACTGATTTTCCAGGTATATGGAAACAAGTTAGAATTCCATCAGCAAGGTAGGAGCATGCCAGTCTCCTTAATTTCCACCAACATTAGTAATTTCACCTCCCCCTGTTTGATGAGTAGAAAGTAATATTGCATTGTTACTTTAATTGAATTTCTTTGCTCAAGTGAATTTGAATATTTTTCTTTAAGTTTGTGTCTTTGGGGATATTTTTTGTGAATTGACTAATCATATCCATTCCTCATTATCCCCTTAGTCTTTTCTCAAAATTTCATAAGTTATTCTAACTATATACCTAATCAAATTTTGTAATCTGCAGAGTACATTCTTACTAAATTGATTATTTATGTATTAATTGTGTTTGTAGAATATATTATCATACATACATTTACTTTGTATTAAATCAAATAATTCCATTTATTATTACATAGTTTCTGCTTTCTTGTCTTGTTTGATATAGTTATCCCTGCCCCTAAATTTTAGATGTAGTTGTGTAGATATTTTTTTCCAAAATTATATTGCTTTATTTTTTTAATTTAAATATTTAAGCTATCTGAATATTTCTAATTCACATACCTTTTATTTAAATATTTAAGCTCAGTTTTAAGTATGGTGTAAGAAGAGTATTTTTTAATATTTACATACACAGAAAGTTATGATCAAGCTATCAAATTAACATATTTTATTATAAATGAAATCTCATTTTTTATATGTCAGTTTTTTATAAGTATAAGGAAATACTTCTTAATTCTTTATTAACTATTCTATTTCTTCTATTAGCATTGTTTTTTATTTATCTTGTATATTCAAGATTTATAATATAACCCATTTCAGTATTAAATGAGTGAATTTAATTTAAATTTCACTATTAAATAATCATAAGAAATCAAAACAGATGTTAGGAAATTATATTTAATTGAATATTAAAAGCATAATAACCCAGAGATAAACAGCATTTATTCACAAACTACATAGATCTTGTGATAATAGAAATGATAGTAGAACTATTATCTTGTGATAATAGATAATAGAAATGATAATTTACCTTTTAGGCAGAAATAAATCTTAAATGGCAATTATCACTGCACTTTTAAAATTATTTTTCTGATCTAGCCTATGTGAGAAGAGAAAAAAAAGAGGAATGAACAATAAAAGAAACCAAGTAAAACATTTACTTATGAGTGATAAGTAAATGTCATTGTCTTTTAAAACAAAATTATATAAAAATGCTTAAAATTAATACAGTCCAATCAGAGTATGAATACAAAGTAAATATAAAGAAATGAATAGATTTTTATAAACCAACACTCCACAAATTTTGAAAATGAATTATAAATTTCTAGGCATCAGGGCAGCATGTTTTTGTTGCAGGAATAAGAAAACAAATGAATAAAGCAAAGGTGAGAGTCCAATAATGGGCATTTTCTCTTTTAAGAAAATTAAGAGAGCAGATGGCTTGGGCAGGAGCTGACTCGTTCAGTATCCCGTAGGGGACGGTGTGTCAGACAGGACGCACGTGAGTCAGCTGTAGGAGGTGCACCGGAGGCTGTTTGGAGCAGACAGCAGCTGAGGAAGCTCCAGACCTCAGCCAAGAGGACGGGAAAACTGAGTCCCAGCAGACTTCAAACACTTCCATGCAGCTGGGGGATGTGGGTAATGCCCAACCAAAGCACAGAAAACACACTTTACATATCCAGAAGTATATGGATATGTATATATGGGATATTTTAATAAACCAAGCATTAGAAATAGACCCGTTAGGTCACAAAACAGCCTCTGCTAGGAATTCCCTGGCAGTCCAGTTCTTAGGACTCCATGCTCTCACTGCCAAGGGCTGGGGTTCAATCTCTAATTGGGGAACTTTAAAAGATCCCAAGGTGATGGCATGGTCCAGGGGAAAAAAAAAAAAGAAAGCCTTCTTTCAGGCTTCATTACATGATAAGTGGTTGTCATTCCAACTTGGTAGCTGGTGGGTGGGTGATTCAGGGAAATAATCACCAGTCAACTTGTGAAAACCACCTGTAGCCTGAAGGAACTTACGAAGAATAGAAATGTAAGGATAACAAAAATAAAAAGGGTAAAAATATATATGTATAGGAATAAATAACAATAAAAAACTATTAAAAGGGATCATTTAAATCTCTGTAGTTTCCAGACTTACATGGTTACATGTTCAATATGTACTAAAGAAAGAAAAATGGGCAGGTTCTATAGCTCAGTTGGTAAAGAATCCACCTACAATGCAGGAGACCCTGGTTCAATTCCTGAGTCAGGAAGATCCACTGGAGAAGGGATAGGCTACCCACTCCAGTATTCTTGGGCTTCTCTGTGGCTTGGCTGATAAAGAATCTGCCTGCAATGCAGGAGACCTGGGTTCAATCTCTGGGTTGGGGAGGTCCCCTGAAGAAGGGAACAGCTACCCACTCCAGTATTGTGGCTGGAGAATTCCGTGATCTATACAGTCCATGGGGTTGCAAAGAGTCGGACACAACTGAGTGACTTTCACTTTAACTATATCAAGCTGTGAAACATAGAGAAACAAGCAAAATTCTCCCAGCAAGTGCCATCAGAGTATGGGAACTCAAAGATTTTATTCCTTTCAATGAAAACAGAAAAATTATAATATTGCTCATAATATTTGTGTGTAAAAAGAAACATTTTGTAGAAGATGGCACAGGAAAATTTAGATTTCTAAAATATTTTAAAATGCAACTTTAATTAGAGTCAGTGTTGAACGGCAAACACACATCCTTAGAAGATTAGCCTAACAAAATCCAAGTAGTTAAGGACCACTTAACTACTTACTTACTTGCCAAGTCTAACCCATCCTGCAGAATAGTCTGTTCTTCCTAAGTTCTCATCAAGAGTTCAGATAGATACAGAATGCCCAAATGTGTGTGCTTATTGAAATACATGATTTCATTCCCAAAACAGATGAAATATGTAACACGATGAGAAAATCTGAATTAGAAAAATCATTGTGTGGAGAGGTAGAGTACAGAGGTATGGAAGTCTAGATTTTGCCATATGATAGAAAGATAGTATATTTCACGATATTTGAAGACAAGTAGACAAGAGGGTTGGAGAGGAGAGAGAGGGGAAAGTAAGCAAATGGATAATTGGAGCCACTTGAGAGGCTCATGATAGAGCTAGAATCAGAATATTAAGAAGCCTTGGTTTTTTTTTTTGTAAAAGAGAGGTTTTCATTATATGTTTATATTGAAGGATTTTTTTTCCTTGTGGAATCAATGCTTGAGTAACAATAGATGAAAGACTAATGAATAATGACAAATGAAAATAATAATATCTAAAAAGTGTAAGAGGGATCTATGCTGCTACTGCTGCTAAGTCGCTTCAGTCGTGTCCAACTCTGTGCGACCCCATAGACAGCAGCCCACCAGGCTCCCCTATCCCTGGGATTCTCCAGGCAAGAACGCTGGAGTGGGTTGCCATTTCCTTCTCCAATGCATGAAAGTGAAAAGTGAAAGTGAAGTCGCTCAGTCGTGTCCGACTCTTCGCGACCCCATGGACTGCAGCCTCCCAGGCTCCTCCGTCCATGGGATCTTCCAGGCAAGAGTAACTGGAGTGGGGTGCCATCGCCTTCTCCTGAGAGGGATCTATAGAAGGATCTGTGTTGGAAAGAGAAACCAGGGTAGCAGTCCTTGAATAAGAGAAAAGGAGTTGAAGAAAAATATACAAGCAATAAAGGTGTAGACAGGAATCTGAAACAGAAAAATTGAAAGTTTAACAAAATCAGAGAGTGATCATTAAATGAGAGAGAATGCCTCCCCATATAAACTGTCTAAAACAGTAAGTCACAGATGTTGAGAGCTGAGGTGTTAGTAGGTTAAGAGAGAAAGCATGGAGCAGAATAAATACCAGCCCAGATGAGGCCTGGATGAATTTATTGTTTTCCATACAGCCTCTAGATTTGATTAGAAATCAAGGAGACAGTCTCCCCAAAATCAATCTATGTTATTTATCAGTCTCTAAAACTTGACAAATTTCTTGTGCAATCAGCGCACGCTGGTCACTTTGCTGTGGCGCTTTTTATGTTGCAATATCTTAGAAAGTTCCCTTAGGACTTAGAGAGGATGACAAGATCACATTCTGGATGTGTGAAGGGATAGTTAAGTTTAAAGTTTAGTCTCTCAGTCACATCTGTTTCTTTGCCACCCCATGGACTGTAGCCCGCCAGTCTCCTCTGTCCTTGGGATTCTCTGGGCAAAAATACTGGAGCAGTTCGCCATTTCCTTCACCAGGGGATCTTCCAGACCCAGGGATCAACCCTGCATTTCCCGTATTGGCAGGTGGGTTCTTTACCACTGTGCCACTGAGGAAGCTCGTGATGGCATAAGGAGTCACACAAAAGACCAGTTATGAGTGGGAAGCCCCTCAGCTTTATATACTTTATGAAAACAATGGCAACAGGTCTGACACTATCAGCAAATGTTCGGTTTGCTTTCTTCTCTAAGCAGTTCCCTCGCAGTATTTTATGGTGTCCAACATGCTCTCACTTAACAGTGACTGCTCCTTTCTCAAGCCAACAAATATTTAATGGAAGAGGACACAAATAGTGTTGTAAACCTATTACAACAGGGACCCAAATGAATCCTGTTCTCGTTTTTAAAAATACATTGAGGCTCATCCAACCAGAGCCCAGAGGGAAGGTAGGTACAAACATACATGAAAAACATAAAAAATAAATAAAATAAGAGATTTCTTCCCTGGTGGTCCAGTGGTTAAAACTCTGCACTTCCTCTGCAGCGGGCGTGGGTTTGACCCCTGGTCAGGATGCATGCCCTGTGGCTTAGCCAAAAAATATTTATATATATATGAAATATAATCCATGTGATAATCATTTTGATTGTCTCATCTGAACTATTTACATATCTTGAGATGTGTGTGTGTGTTACAATATTTACTTTGCAGATGGAAATTAGAAGTGTAAATACTTTCATCAGACAGAAGACAGAAGAGGTAGATAAATTCAGCCCACATTTTTGCTGGAAGATAAAGTAAGTGGTATCATAGGCTGACTGAGAAGAGGGTAGACCAGGTCTTTGAAAGTCTCAGAAAACAATTGTTACCCATCCCCTGCCCATTGGACAGCCTGGTTTGCCTCTCTTTTCTAAGTGTTCCTTTCACCTGAGATCTGTGAATACTCACCTAACGGACGGCTGATGCCAGAACAGTGGCTCGGGATGACAGTCTCTGTGTATGTGGCAAGGAGCACCACACTCAGGGTTATAACTCCGGGAACCTCTGATCTCATCTCCTTCCATTTCCTGTGACTATCATGTTATCCGCAGCAGGAATGACAGAGGCGTCAAGGGGATATCATGTTAATTGACAGAAAAAAGTTTGTTCACCCTCTTAATTATTATAAACAATTACTGGTGGTTAATGAAAATGCCCAAAGAGACTGTCACAATTAATTAGAAGAGAAACACTCTGGAGATTTCTAGTGATGGGAAGTAGATATTCTCAGATATAACAAATGAGTATGGAGAATGTGATTCCACTTTCCAGATAGATTAATGGTTATTTTGAGAGATTAATTTCCCTGAATGGTAGTTCCATATACTTCATCACAAATCTCAGATACCCAGGCAACTGTGATATTAAGGGTGAAATAGAAACACACACACAGTGTATAAGGGGGCTACCAAGGATATAGAAGTAAATAAGGACCTTTTTTTTAACCATTTTCATTTTAACAAAGAGGTTATGTCAGAGGATGAGATGGTTGGATGGCATCAGCGACTCAATGGACATGAGTTTGAGCAAACTCCAGGAGGTGATGAAAGACAGGGAAGCCTGGCATGCTGCAGTCCACAGGGTTGCAAATAGTTGGATATGACTTAGCAACTGAACAATGATGTTTGTGTCCAAAATTTTTGCAAGAAAATTAACAAAATTACATAGAAGTAGCTCTTGAATTAAGCATGAAGGAAGTTTTGGGGAGCGGATGGCTACAGCAACCTCAGTATAACTGTGGTTTTGAAGGATCTAAGCATGGAGACATACATTGCTGTGTTGGCCACCCTGTTAAATATTTCAGAAGTGAAAAAAGGGAGGGCTTAAATGTTTATCCTACCCTCTGGTATACATGTATCTTACCAGATCTTCCAGAGAACTTCCTATAGCCTATTCATGAGATCCACTTAGCATGATGTCATCAGTGTATTGGAATGTCAAAATGATCAAAATCCCTTCAGATTATGTTGTGACATACATAAGAAAAGTTGTCCTCGCCCTGCGGAAAGAGAGCGAATGTGAACCACTTTCTATTCCAGGTAATTTAAGGTTGCTTTTGCCTTTTTTCCTTATAGAAATTCAATATACAAATGTTTATCAATTGTCTATAATTAATCACTTTCCTAATTTGTGTATCTCCCCCCCAAAACACCAAAAGTCTATTTAATTTGTAAAGTTGTTTGGTATCTGGCAGTGGTCCCTTGAGAAGGTCCTATGGAGACCTCATCTTAAACTCCATGGGTCATCAATATTTATCTGAAAAATGTAGATTTTGTTCTGAAAAAGGCAAGAAAAAAAGAATACATGAACAAAATGATAATGCCTTGCTTACTTTCAATGTTGATGTAATTCATATTTGTTGTGTAAACATAGGAAGCCATAGGCTGGAGACTGAGAGAGTGAAAAAACCTTAAGAAATTGCAGAAATGCTAGTCAGAGAGAGAGAGAGAGGAACCACGAGAGAGCTTCCAAAGCACAGTCGGTTTGAGATCATCACTCCCACATTATAGAGGGTAAGAACATGAAGCAACCTGAAAATCAGTTGTAACATTCAATGTCCTGGACCATTAGAGCTGGAAGGAAGCTTATCATCAAGTTTCCCTCCCATTGGTTATTTGTCCATATGTGAATATATTTGAAGACAAGTTCAGGATATATATGAGACTGCTAAGTCACTTCAGTCGTGTCCGACTCTGTGCGACCCATAGACGTCATCCCACCAGGCTCCTCCATCCCTGGGGTTCTCCGAGCAAGAACACTGGAGTGGCTTGCCATTTCCTTCTCCAATGCATGAAAGTGAAAAGTGAAAGTGAAGTTGCTCAGTTGTGTCCGACTCTTTAGCGACCCCATGGACCACAGCCTGCCAGATGCCTCCATCCATGGGATTCTCCAGGCAAGAGTACTGGAGTGGGGTGCCATTGCCTTCTCCAATATATGAGACTAACAAATTCTAACATGAACTTTTGTTCATATTAAAGGTAGCGATTAGTCAAGTTCTTGTTCATTCACTTGAATTAGATAAACCAAAAACCAGAGATTTTCATTTTATAATTAGTAAAATGGCATAATTCAGGGAAACCGAAAGACTTACAAAAGACTAGAATTACTGATACAAAAGATACCATAAGACTCTTTTTATCTCACTTTAAGCCAGAATTTTTCCCCCTTTATGACAGTTTCTTTTTAAACCACATTCTCTTCATACCACTTTCCTATAAACCTAATTCAGTGGAATGAAAAATGAGGTCTTCCTGTAGTTGTCAGGTTTGTATTTTTTTTAAGATTTTTCTGATGTGGACCATTTTAAAAGTCTTTCTTGAATTTGCTACAATATTACTTCTGTTGCTTAAGTTTTTTGGTTTTTTTTTTTTTTGGCTGTGAGGCATGTGGCATGTGGGACCTTAGTTCTTGGACCACCCCCTGCATTGGAAGGTAAAGTCTTAACCACTAGGCCGCCAGGGAGTTCCCAGGTTTATATTTCATGAGCCTGTCAATATGAAAAGTTTTCACTCCAGACTCTGAAGAAGAGACACCTAATTGTCCCTGAAATGTTCTATCTGGTTTTGGAGAATGGAGGAGATAATGTTGTAGGAAAAAATGGTACTTCTGAGAACCACTACTGTGGATCAAGGTCAGTTTAGGGAAAGGATCATCACCACTGAGTTTCACAGAGGGACTCTGGTAGAAAATACTGGAATGAGGTGTCAAGTTCTTGGGAGACAGTGTCTGGTCAGGGAAAGACACTCACTATGAGAGCCTTCTTAGACGAGGCCTTCACACTTTGCATGGGCCTCCTCTACGGTGGAGTCTGTTTGGCCTGTACTTTCTCCTTCTGCTAAAAAGTTAACACACAAAGATGGAAACCAGGGGGCTGCATTGGCGCTGGGGGAATAGGCCCTGTTGGCCAGAGTCAGTGTCCCAAAGTAGATATATAAATCTGGCAAGCAGATTCCCTAGCCTGGTGGTTTGGAATTTAAAGAGTGTCACATGAAGACTGGGCTTCCCGGGTGGCTCAGTGGTAAAGAATCTACCTGCCAATACAGGAGACTCAGGTGACTCAGGTTCAGTCCCTGGGTTGGGAAGATCCCTTGGAGGAGGAAATGGCAATCCACTCCAGTCTTCTTGCCTGGGAAATCCCATGGACAGAGGAGCCTGGTGGGCTCCCAAAGAGTTGGTTACAGCTGAGCGACTGAACATGCATGCATGCATGCACATAGAGACTGAACTTGATGAATGTGAGTGTGTTAGTTGAAATTTCCAAGAGTCCTGACAAGTTCATCACCACCTAGAGCAGCCCTAGGTCCTGCACTTTCAGCTCATGGTGTAAAAAAAAAGCATCGTTGAACACACTGAAACAATGAACACTAACAGGCCAGTGTGGGAAGGAAGGTCCTCAGCTTTGTGGATCAGGCCCCAGGGAGAGATGCCAAAGCAGAGGGCAGGCTCTGAATTTACACCTCTGCAGCCTGTTTTTTTATCAGAGTCACGTGGGCTGCAGACTTGGGCCAAGCCTTTAAATTCAAAGCAAGCTGGAGGGGGTGGGTTGGAGGCTTGGCGTGGCCTCAGGCTGTGTAAGGTGGCGGGCCTGTTGCCAGCCATGCGGAGGTTGAGAGTTGTCTCATTCCTGGACACGATCAGCTTGCTGCAGGTCTCTGAAGTAATCAAAGTAAATGCTCGTTGCCCCGTCTGAATGGACCGGCCCCTCCTGACACCTTTCCACCTTGGCAGTCCTATGGAAGACCCCTTTCACCTCTCCCTCAGCCTTGAATCTTGGCTACTCCAGCATGACACCACACAGCCTTTCTTTGTTCCTTAAATTCACCTTATTCGTACCTGACCGTTCAGGTCTGATATGCCTGTGTCCCTTTGAGCACCTGTTTGCAGAGTAGCAGAGCGAGGTATTGAGTGCTTTGGGTTTAGCGTCCTTCACTCTGAGGACCTCCATGTTGCTAAATGAAAACAACAAACGGATCCAGGGGAGCTGTGCTGACTAAATGGTCCTGGGGGCTCCCACTTCAAGCTCCAGGAAACCCACATTTCTCCCCCTAAACTCTAGTGGGAATCCCAAGGGCGCATATTAACCGTGGTGGCCCCTGCTGTTATCCTGTCCCCTTTCCCCAGACACAGGGGGGCTTTGAGAGCTGGGGTTAACTGCATGGGCCTTGCTTCCAGCACAAATGATAGCAGAGAAGGAGCCGGTGTTCAAGTACTGACTGCCTGCTTATCTCTTGCTTTCTCTCCCTTCGTACTGGAACAAGGTTGCTGAGCGTGGTCAGCTGTGGAGCTGAGAGCAGGGCGGGGTGAGGCGGGAAGGCAGGTGTGTCTCAAGGGTGAGGATAATGTCAGGTTGCAGCTTAGGCCCGTGTGCAACTTGCCTTGGCAGTCCAAGCGAGGGTTGGACTGAGAATTTCCAGACAGAGCATTTCAGAAGGGAGTGTGTTTATTAAGAGCAAAGAACAGACAGTGTGGGCACTGTGAGCACAGCGGGTCGACCTCCTGTCAGACCAGGGAAAGTCGATGCTTTCGGTGGGTTAGTAGTCAAAGTGTATAGCCTCAAAATGAAGAAAATTCCTGCTGGAATGTTGGCGTTACCGGGGTAGTCATCTTTGCCTATTATGGGGTCAGGAAGCCTACTGGTGGTATTGGGGGGCTTTTGGCACCAGTTACAAAGGGGGTCAGTCAGCTTCAGAGGTGACTTTGGTTCTGGTCTCTGCTTCAGTGGCCTTGGTGCAAGGCCTCCCACCCTGTGACCTTGGGGAGGACTCCACAGGGGCTGTTACGAGAGGCACGTGTGAAGGATACAGCAGATAAAAGGGTTCAAGGGTACCGCTGGTGCTGAGGAGGTGAACTAACGGTGGTGAGCCTCTTTCCAGAAGCCTGTGTCTAAGAAAATGGAACTTCTGCATCTTCTTCCATCAGGCCCTGGGCACACAGGCATGGAAGCCATACTCACTTGAACAAACAAAGCGGAAGCATCGGATGGCATTTACACAGCCTGGGATTATTTTCTACAAAGAAGCAACTGGGAACCTCGGTGTAGCAGAGGGTACCCTAGAGGAACTCGATGTAAGAAATCTACTCTTTATATTTTCTGTGTTCTCATGCAGTAAAGACAAAAGGAATTAAAAGTTAATGGGATGGGCTGCTCTCCTGGGTATCACAGGTCTCCCTGCTTCCTCCCTTGTCCTCTGTGATCCAAGTTGCTTGGAGGAACTTATGGTTTTTCACAACACAAACTCAGACCCTGTTATCCCCTTTTTTCAAAGCCTCTCAGATCTCCTAGAATAAAAATTCTGAATAAAAAGGGAACATTTAAGTAATAGAGGTTCTACAGCTTACTTTATTCCTGGTACCTCTTTTAAAACTCAGAATAGTTCTCTGAGTGAAAGATTTTTTTATCCCCATTTTATATCTGTGTGCACTGAGGTTAAAAAAAAAAATTTTTTTTTTTAAAGCAAGTTGACCGGTATCTCCCAAACAGCCAATCTGCCATGGAAACCCATGTTTGCATGACTCTGAAGCCCAATTTCTATCCTCTTCTCTGTTGAGTATCAATATTAACCAAACCCGCCAAAGACAGTGGAGGAAAACTGAACATTATCTTACTAGAATTTTCTTTATTCAACTGGATCATCATCCCTCAACCACCTGGTGACTGAGTATTGTCTGTGGCTGTTTTTTTCAAGGAATCTTAGGACCTGTGGCCTATCTTTCAGGAAGTGACCACACGGGTGGAGAGGAGAAGGTTGTCATTTGTACAGTGTCCTCAGAACGCAAGCTTTATGCCTGGGATGTGCACATGGCAAATCTGACCAATGAGCTGCATAGTTAATGCTTGTCGGTGTCCATCCTGTTAAATCACAAGAAACAAGTGCTGGGAGGAAAATGATTCTCAGAATTGGTAACAGAACCAAGGTTTCAAGTCAGGTGTTCTAACTGGTAGCCTGTGACCTTTTCATTTAGACTCTAGAAGCTGAATTCAATTTGGAAAACCTTTTTGTTTTATGTTAGAGTATAACTGATTAACAATGTTGTGATAGTTTCAAGTAGACCGCAAAGGGACCCAGCCATACATATACACGTATCCATTCTCCCCCAAACTCCCCTCCCATCCAGGCTGCCAGGTAATATTGAACAGAGTTCCCTGCGCTGTACAGTAGGTCCTTACTGGTTATCTATTTTTTTTTAATAATTTTATTTATGTATTTATTTTCGGCTATGCTGGGTCTTCGTTGCTGTGTGGATTTTTTCTAGTTGCGGTGAGTGGGGCTTGCTCTCCAGTTGTACACGGGCTTTCCATTGTGTGGCTTTTCTTGTTGCAGAGCACAGGCTCCAAGGTGCAGGCTTCAGAAACTGCAGCATGTGGGCTCAGTAGCTGGGGCTCCCAGGCTACAGCAGAGACTCGCTAGTTGTGCTGCACGGGCTTCGTTGCTCCACAGCATGTGGGATCTTCCTGGATCAGGGATTGAACCCGTGTCTCCTGCATCAGCAAGTGGATTCTTTACCACTGAGCCACCAGGGAAGCCCAGTTGTCTATTTTAAATATAGCAGTATGTGCATGTTGATCTCAAACTCACTAGCTTTCACTTCCCTTCATCCTTTCCCCAGCAACCAGAAGTTCATCTCTAAGTCTGTGAGCCTGTTTCTCTTTTGTGAATAAGTTCCTTTGTATCATTTCTTTTTACATTCTGCATATAAGGGATGCCATATGATATTTCTCCTTCTCTGTCTGACTTACTTCACTCAGTATGGCAGTCTCTAGTTCCATCCATGTTGCTGCAAATGGCATTATTTCATTCTTTTTTAATGGCTGAGTAATATTCCATGGTATATATGTGCCACATCCTCCTTTTTCATTCCTCTATTGATGAACATTTAGGTTGCTTCTACGTCTCGGGCTATTATAAACTGTGCTGCAATGCACACCGGGCTGCATGCATCCTTTTGGACCATGTTTTTCTCTGGATATATGCCCAGGAGTGGGATTGCATGGTCATATGGTAGTTCTATTTTTAGTTTTTTAAGAGACCTCCATACTGTTCCCCATAGTGGCTGTACCAATTACACTCCCTCCAACAGTGTAGGAGAGTTCCCTTCTCTCCACATGAGAGTTCACTTTTAAATGTATATTTCTATATATAAGCTTATACAAGACATTTCTATTGGTAGCATGAAATGACTTTGTAAAATAAGCAATCTTTAGTCATCGAGCATCTCTGTTATCTATTCTACTGCTTCTCTGTCAGCTACTGGCATTTGTTGTCTTGGCTTTTTCAGAAAGTTGCCTCTAACTCAGCTCACTTCCAAGGGCCACAAAGGTCTTAGATCTGGAGGAGCAGATGTGGTGTAAGAAGCACTGAATATGAAGCTGGAAGAATGCAAAGTAGTTCCCGAACTGTTGTATTTTATTTGCTTTCCCTGTTTGTAGTTCTCTCTCTTCCCCTTAAAAAATTAGACAATGATCTTTAAACACAGGGTCTTCTGAACTACGATGAATACTCTTTTATGAAAATAAGCGTTAGCTGGGAAATGATGAAATAAAAGTCTACTAGAGTGCTCATACAGTGCTATATGTCAATTACATCTCAGTAAAGCTGGGGAAAGAAGAAACTAGAAGGGTACTCTCTTGAATAACTTTTTCTAGAGGAAGTTAGTCACCACATCCCTGAGGACATTCAAGAAGCCCAGTGGACAGGTCCACATGTCAGAGAACGCCGGTCTCCTGCCAATAGTGAACACCAACTTGCAGTCATATGAATGAGCCATCTTAGAAGCCGATCCTCAACCCCAGATAAACTTGAGATGATTATATCATCAGCCAACATCTTATTGCAACCAAATGAGACATCCTAAACCATAGCCACCTAGGTAATCCACTCTTTAAAGTTTTGACCAATAGAAGCTGTATGAGTTAAGTGATTGTTGCTTTATGCTGTTTTGTGATTTCTTATGCGGCAAAAGGTAACAAATACAGTTAATACCTGAAAATGGGCTGCTTCCATAACAAAATCTAAAATATGGAAGAATTTTGGGGACCAAATGATGCTAAAATCTAAGAAATGGGCTCAAAAAAAGGTCAATCCAGGGTAAGGTCAGTAAACGATACTATAATGTTGAAGCCAAAAGAGGTGGCTATAGAATTCTCTGTTAGACCATGGAATGATCTAAGGCAGTACCTCAGAACTGTTCAACCATCTTTTCTTCCAAGAAGCATGTGTCTTCTAATTTCATGGCTGCAGTCACCATGTGCAGTGATTTGGGAGCCCAAGAAAATAAAATCTGTCACTGTTTCCACTTTTCCCCCATCTATTTGCCATGAAGTGATGGGACTGGATGCCGTGATCTTCATTTTTTGAATGTTGAGTTTTAAGCCAGCTTCTGCACTCTCCTCTTTCACCCTCATCAAAAAGCTCTTTAGTTCCTCTTCACTTTCTGCCATTACAGTGGTATCATCTGCATATCTAAGGTTATTGATATTTCTCCCAGCAATCTTGATTCCAGCTTGTAAGTCATCCAGCCTGACATTTCACATGATGTACTCTGAATATAAGTTAAATAAGCAGGATGACAATATACAGCCTTGACATACTCCCTTCCCAATTTTGAACCTGTGTGTTGTTCCATGTCCAGTTCTAACTGTTGCTTCTTGACCTGAATACAGGCTTCTCAGGTGACAGATAAGGTGGTCTGTTATTTCCATCTCTTGAAGAATTTTCCACAGTTTGTTGTGATCCACATAGTCAAAGGCTTTTGTGTAGTCAATGAAGCAGAAGTAGATGTTTTTATGGAATTCCCTTGCTTTTTCTATGATCCAACAGATGTTGGCAATTTGACCACTGGTTTCTCTGCTTTTTCTAAATCCAGCTTATACATCTGGAAGTTCTCAGTTTATGTATTATTGAAACCTGGCTTGAAGGATTTTAAGCATTACCTTGCTAGCATGTGAGATAAGGGCAATTGTGCAGTAGTTTGAGCATTCTTTAGCATCCCCCCTTCTTTGGGATTGGAATGAAAACTGACTTTTTCCAGTCCTGTGACCACTGCTGAGTTTTCCAAATTTGCTGGTATGTTGAGTGCAGCACCTTAACAGCATCATCTTTTAGGATTTGAAATAGCTCAGCTGGAATTCCTTCACTTCCACTAACTTTGTTTGCAGTAATGCTTCTTAAGGCCCACTTGACTTCACACTCCAGAATGTCTGGCTCTCGGTGAGTGATCACACCATCGTGGTTATCTGGGTCATTAAGATCTTTTTTGTACAGTTCTTCTGTGTATTGTTGCCATCTCATCTTAATGTCTTAGCTTCTGGTATGCCCTTGCTCTTTCTGTCCTTTATTGTGCCCATCTTTTCACGAAGTGTTCAGTTGATATCTCTTATTTTCTTGAAGAGATCTCTCGTCTTTCCCATTCTAATGTTTTCCTCTATTTCTTTGCATTGTTCATTTAAGAAGGCTTTCTTATGTCTCCTTGCTATTCTCTGGAACTCTGCATTCATTTGGGTATATCTTTCCCTTTCTCCTTTGCCTTCACTTCTCTCCTTTTCTCAGCTATTTGTAAAGACTCCTCAGACAACCACTTTACCTTCTTGCATTTCTTTTTCTTTGGGATGGTTTTGGTCACCACCTCCTGTACAATGTTATGAACCTCTGTCTATAGTTCTTCAGACACTGTCTCTACCAAACTTAATCCCTGGAATCTATTCATCACCTTCACTGTATAATGATATAGGATTTGATTTAGGTCATACCTGAATAGCCTAGTAGTTTTCCCTACTTTTTTCAATTTCAGTCTGAATTTTGCAATAAGGAATTCATTATCTGAGCCACAGTCAGCTTCAGGTCTTGTTTTTACTAACTGTATAGAGCTTTTCCACCTTTGGCAGCAGACAATATAATCAATCTGATTTCAGTATTGACTATCTGGGGATGTCCATGTGTATAATCGTCTCTTGTGTTGTTGGAAGAGGGTGTTTTCTATGACCAGTGCGCTCTCTTGGCAAAACTCTGTTAGCCTTTGCCCTACTTTGTTTTGTACTCCAAGGCCAAGCATGCCTGTTACTCCAGTATCTCTTGACTTCCTACTTCCATGCCAATCACCTGTCTTCTTGGAGTCATTCCTATCACGTATGCTGAGAGTCACAATATATCAGTAAATGTTGGCCACACAAACCTCTTTACCATCTTGGGCTTTGACCTACTTCAAGTACATTGCCCCAGGCATTCTTTTTTCTGTAAGGTGTTTGTTTATTTATTCTTTTTGGCTGTGCTGGGTGTTCTTGCTTCACGGGCTACTAGTGGGAAGTAGGGGCTGCTGACTAGTTGCGATGTGGTGGTTTCTCTTGTCCCTGAGCACAGACTCTAGAGGGCACATGGGCTTCGGTAGTTGCAGCTCCCGGGCTCTAGAGCACAGGCTCAGTAGTTGTGGCACATGGGCTTAGTTGCTCTGCAGCATGTGGGATCTTCCCAGACCAGGGATCGAACCCATGTCTCCTGCATTGGCAAGCAGTCTTTACCACTGATCCACCAGGGAAGCCACCAGCCATTCTTCTAAAAATATATTTTTCTGAATTATTTCATACGTATATCTCTTCTTTCAAGTGTGCAGTATTATATAGTACATGAGCTTGGACAAGGACTATGTGGGGACAAGGAGATATGGTTTTGGGGAGACATTGAGAGAGTAGAATAGTGTTGATGTACTAATGAGTAATTATCTTTGAGAAAGTACTTCGGTGCTTACAAAGTGTTATTTCTTGGGATATCCTCCAATCTTTGTGAAGTAGACTAATCAGAGGTTTTACTTTATTTTCTGCTTTCTAAATATTTTATGTATTTGTTTATTTTGGCCATGCTGCATCTTTGCTGCTGCATGCAAGCTTCTCTAGTTGCAGTGCTCAGGCTCCTCATTGCGGTGGCTTCTCTTATTGCAGAGCATGTGCTCCAGGCACGCGGGCTCCATAGTTTCAGTGCATGGACTTAGTTGCACTGCACGTGCAATCTTCCGGGACCAGGGATTGAACCTGTGCCCCTGCATTGGCAGGCGGATTCTTAACCACTGGACCACCAGGGAAGTCCAGGTCAGAGGTTTTAACCTCCATTATGTGATTAAAGAAATGGTGGCATATCTTGCAGCTGACAGTACTGTTTCCTGTACTTGAGGATTTCGTGTCTCTTTCCATGGGCATGATGGTGATGCTTTGGTTTCATCTTTGCTTTGGCAGTTGTGAAGGTGACATCTACATGTTGACAGGGCCTGAGTTAAGGAACGTTCCTGAAGTGAATGCATTTCAATGCAGAGTTGGTTTGCTACATAGCCCAAGAAATGGATCTCTGCGTCTGAGACACATGAACAGATCTTGCCAAAGACAGGTGCTACTCTGATAACTTCAGGAGGAGAGCATCAAGCTTTAGGAAGGCAAAGTTAAGCAGTATTAGAAAAACTTAGTGAAACTTCCACAGAACTTAGTAGGGACCGGACATACTGCTCCCACCTCTCCAAGGCTGTATCACATTTTGAATCCATTCCTATAGCCAAGAAACAACGTTCTCCAAAGCAATAATATCCAGTTGCAAAGACAAATATTTCTTAATAAACATTTGCTCATGAAGCGTTAATCAGCCAGAGAGATGGAGGAGGGTAAAAGATCAAGACATAAGGATCTTCAGGAACCTTATTCACTTTTGCTTTCCTTACTTTATTTCCTTTGGCTGGAAACTACAAAGGTAGTGAAAGTTGCTCAGTTGTGTCCAACTTTTTGCAACTTCATGGATTGTAGCCTGCCAGCTCTGTCCATGGAATTCTCCAGGCAAGAACACTGGAGAGGGTTGCTATTTCCTTCTCCAGGGATCTTCCTGACCCAGGGCCTGAACCCTGGGTTCCTGCATTGCTAGCAGATTCTTTACCATCTGAGCTGCCAGGGAAGCCCACAAAGAAGTCCAGAAGTGAACAAAAATGCATGAGCTCTGAATGTCACTGAGAAAGTCTCTAGCCTGTAAGCAGGCCATTTTTAGCATGGCTAATGTGGACTGGGTGCCAAAGAATAAGGAGCTAAGAGAGAAGGCCACGAAAGCAAAATAGGACCTGACTTGTTCTCCAAGATCTTCCCTTCTGTTCAGCCAACCTCGTGATCAGGGGTCCACCTTGGCAAGAAGAGACGCTTCAGGGACACTGCTCTATGTCTGTCCACGACAGGCAGGGTTGGCAAGCTGTTACCAAATGACAAGAAGTGACCACTCAGTGCTTCCTGAGATTCAGAATAAAGCTCTGCTACAAACAGGCTTTTGAAGGAGGCTGTTCTGGAGTCACTCCTGTCCTGAGATACTACGACTGCCCCCTTCATCTGCCGACATGGGCAGTCATCTCTCCATAGCTATTTTTCACGGAGTGCTTACTGAGAAGTCAGAAGATAAAGCTCCCCTGTCTCCCTCTCATTTTCATCATGCTGCAGAGCCTGCTGGATCCCAAGGAGAACACATAGGGTAACACTGATGTTTCAGAAAGATGGAATTTGCTACTTTTGATCTGACATCTGATATGATTAGGGGCTGGATAGTCATCCCAGGTAGGCTGTGCCACATGAGAGGTGCTGGTTTTCTCCCCCGATACACACGTGCCTTCTTTTTTTATCTATAAATGTGTGTCAATAGGTCTATCTGTGTTAAGGGTGCCAAAGATTTCCTCACCTGGTGGCTGACCCCTGCCAACTTGACCCTAAGGTCCATGCTTCTGACCTCTTTGTGGAGCCCTATCCCAAGGTCACAGGTGCAGTGCCTTGTACCAAGGCCATGGATGCAGAGCCCCACACCAGGGTCATCTCTGGAACTGACTGAGCCCCATGGCATCCTTTGCCATGAGCCCCCTAGATCTAAACTGGCCTGACCCTGACCCCATATTAAATAAAATACCCACCCTACTACTCACCCTATAGTAACCCTAACCAATCACCAAATGCCACCCTTCCAGCAGGAAGGTCTTATTATATCTGTTGCAAATTTGTCAGCAAAGAAAGTAACTCACTGTGAAGAAACTTTTAAGGAAAAAATGCAAATGAGAGCTTTGGGTGATTAACATTTACCAGTCTACAGAGGGCTGATATAAAGGACACTTCATTGTTGCTTAAGAAAAGTAGGTGCATAGTACAAGTTTTCTAAAGACATCGAACTGCCTTTGAAATTTTTTTATTGTGACTGTAGCTAAGTGAAAAATTAGTGTTTCACAGTAACTACAAACTGGTACCAGACTGGAATTTGGTTTTCTCTCTCTGTTAAGAGAACAAAGTTTTCTAGGAGTGTTAACTTTTGATAGCAAAATATGTGAATTTATTTGCTTTTAAGTGATTTATTGCCGAGGTCCAGCCCCGGCTGATCCAGGGTATTCGAAGGGGAGACGGAGTAGGCGACCTATTTATTTATTTATTTATTCAGAGATATAAAGAATAATAGAATGAGGATAGCTCAGTAGGAAATTTCAGTGGAGAAAAGAAGCTGAGTAGCTTGGTTTACGTGGGAGAACAATAAAACTTCAAGACAAGAAGTTTGCACCACTTACGTAGGCCGCAGGCGTCCTTCCGTTCTCCCGAAGGAGAGGAGACACTGAGGCCTCCCCGGTCGGATCTTAGAAGCCCAGGCATAATTAGTAAGCATGGTGGGTTCTGCGCTCCAGATGGAGACTCTGCTGGAAGTTAAAGGGAAGAATGACACGGGGAGACCAAGCGTTGGTGAGCAAGGCCCATAGCTTTATTTTTAACAGGGGCTTTTATACCCTAAGTTACACATAGAGGATAATAGGGGATGCAAAGTCAGCAGTCGTTGATGCTTATCAAAAACCAGGGTTTCTTTCCTGCAAATTTATCGTATACAAATGGTTTAGGTGATTTACATCATCTTCTGGCCAGAAGGCCTATTAACATTTTATGACTCTTGACAAGGACTTATCAACAAAGACTTATTTTCTCTAAGAGTAATTATTTTAAGGTTTGGCGCCATCTTTCGAAGATAAAATTGCCTTCCTATAGGGTGGAGGTGTAATGGGTTTACAAAGGAAAGAATTTATTACCTTAAGGGTCTAAAGTTACTAACACCAAGGCCACTACTTATTTTTTCTACATAGCAACTATATTAATTAATACACATTCAAGGATACAATTCAGGGGATGTGGAAACTTGGCAACAAACATTGGCTCATCAATGAAATCTTTTACTAGTTTTATTCTGACAGTTTCTAACTCTCTGAGAGGCTCTAAGTTATTTGAATATCTTAAGCTTCCCGTGCCTCTCAAGGCTGGGAGACTGTAAACAATCGTATGCATAGCTGTAGGTGTCCGGGTAAACTTGTCAGGCGAGTTAGAGAGCCATCTGAGGGGTTTGGATTTAAACACTCCTAATTGCCCAGGAACTTTATTAATTGGAGCTGTAAGTTAACTCTTTGACAGAGAGAGTGAAATGGTGGTGGGGGACAGCCCCCAGTAAAGTCAGAGGTGAGAGCACAAAGCAATAAAGTAGGCAGACTCTGGTTTTTTGGGGGTAGATGCTCGAGAATATCCGGGGGCACTCCCGAGGCTCGATCCTGCCTTTGCGTATGCCGAGCCTCCTTCCTCATGACCTTTGTCACAAGTGGAATGTCTCTCACCGGCTCCCCGCAATTTATATTTGTTTTTAAAATCTTATTACTTCGGTAAAGTTCAGTTCAGTTCAGTCGCTCAGTCTTGTCCAACTCTTTGCAGCCCCATGGACTGCAGCACGCCAGACTTCCCTGTCCATCACCAACTCCCAGAGCTTACTCAAACTCATGTCCATCGAGTCAGTGATGCCATCCAATCATCCCATCCTCTGTCTTCCCCTTCTCCTCCTGAGAAATCTGTATGCAGGTCAAGAAGCAACAGTTAGATCTGGACATGGAACAACAAACTGGTTCCAAATCAGGAAAGGAGTGCATCAAGGCTGTATATTGTCACCCTGCTTATTTAACTTATATGCAGAGTACATCATGCGAAATGCTGGGCTGTATGAAGCACAAGCTGGAATCAAGATTGCCGGGAGAAAGATCAATAACCTCAGATATTGAGATGACACCACTCTTATAGCAGAAAGTGAAGAAGAACTAAAGAGCCTCTTGATAAAAGTGAAAGAGGAGAGTGAAAAAGTTAAAACTCAACATTCAGAAAACTAAGATCATAACATCTGGTCCCATCTCTTCATGGCAAATAGATGGGGAAACAGTGATAGACTTTATTTTGGGGGGCTCCAAAATCACTGCAGATGGTGACTGTAGTCATGAAATTAAAAGACGCTTGCTTCTTGGAAGAAAAGTTATGACCAACCTAGACAGCATATTAAAAAGCAGAGACATGACTTTGCCAACAAAGGTCCATCTAGTCAAGGTTATGGTTTTTCCAGTGGTCATGTACGGATGTGAGAGTTGGACTATAAAGAAAGCTGAGCGCTGAAGAATTGATGCTTTTGAAGAATTGATGCTAAAGAAAGCATGACGCCAAAGATCATGCTTTCAGAAAGATCTATGAAGATTATGGCACATGCAGATAAAGCTCATTCTACTGCTACAAAAATTGACCCCTCATTGTCAGACTTCTGCTATCCTAATGTCCTTAAAACATGTCAACAGCCTACTCTTAAGTCAGGGAATTTGAAATGGATAAACAATAACTGTAAATCAAACAGTCAGAAGCTATGGGAATTCCAAGATGGGTGCTTGGTTTTTCCTGGCTCCTTGGTAAATCTCATTTTTTATTTGATGGGTTAAAGCTTTCCTGGTTGCAGGGTTAATGCCCTCACAATGGAAAAAATAAGTTTCACTAAATATTAAACTCTAGTTTTGTTCACTGAGGTCTGTGTTTACCAAGACTCACTTCTGAGACAGTTCTTTGATATTATGTTATATTGTTTGTTACTAAATTTAATTAAGTTATTAAAAGGGACATTCTAAGCTTGTTTCTGAAGCCTAACTTCACAATCAATCTTTGGATAAAGATCAGATACTACATGATCTACAGCCAGGAGATTAACACCAGGCTATAATCATTCAACAGACTAAGTCAGATAACCTAGGTATATTCTGGAATACATCTCATGGAAGTTCTTGATTTTAATTATTACTTACTAATACTGCTAGCTATATTATTTGTTTTGCCTGTTTTACAAAATTGTTGTCTCTTACATTACTAAATGTGTGACTGAGTCTTTGATAAAATGATGATATATACTTCCATATGAGATCAATGATTATAACAGTGTAACTCTAGATATGGGAAGAAGCATCAGGAGGGACTATTTTCCTGAACCGGAGACTACTAGTGAGGCAGTATGGTGTAGAACTTCTGCTACTCGCAAGGTACAGTTCAGTAATGGCACATTGAGTAGCCAATTAGAAAAATCTTTGAATATCTGGGAATGGGCATTCCTAGCAATGTGGGACAAAATAGTTATAAAAGGCCCCCAATAATGGTCTGATTTATGACCCTGAAGGGGCTCTGCCGACTGGAAACTGGCACTTGTCTTCTGTTTCTCCAAAGATTGGGCTTCCCTAGTGGCTCTGATGGTAAAGAATCTGCCTGCTATGGAGGAGACTCGGGTTCAATCCCTGGGTTGGGAAGATCCCCTGGAGGAGGGCACGGCTACCCATTCCAGTATTCTTGCCTGGAGAATCGCACAAACAGAGGAGCCTGGCAGGCTATGGTCCATGGGATCACAAAGAGTACGACACGACTGAGTGACTAACACTTTCACTGTCTACTAAGAATTAAATCAAGAGCAATTGCAGCTGCTGAAAGTGCACCCTGAAAGGAGTTCAGGGTGGAGATCAGAAATGAGGCCCGCTGTGCTCTGGGAAAAACTGGCAGAACAGGCCTTCAGATAGTTGTTTTCACATAAAGATTTTCATGAGCTCCAATTCTTGCATCTTTTCATACCTAGAGAAACACTTACATCATGGACCAATGTCTGCTCCTAGTTCTTCTGGCTAGTCCCTCTTCTAGCCCCCCTGGCAGCTTTTCTACTTCTATTAATGTTCAAGCCATGCATCTTTAACCTTCTTGTTAAGTTTGTATCTTCTAGAATACAAAAAATAAATCCCCAGATGATGCTGCAAGGAGAGTAGCTGGTTGGCACACAGACTACACAGGACTAGGCCACCTTGTCGTTCACGGGCTCTCATCTCCCTCTGTAAATGCACCCCAACAGAGAGTAGACATTGGGAGCTAGGACCCTACAATATCCCTGTCCAGCATGAAGAATCTAGGAGCAGTCTTCACCCTTTGCCCAATGACCTGGGTCCCCATGACCCAAGACAAGGATAGGTAATCAGTTGATCATGTGCAGGGTGTTCAGGGGTCAAAGACTTGGCCCATAGATAAAAAGAGGGGAGAATATGGAGCCCTGTACCACGGCCACAGATGCAGGGCATTTGTACCAAGGCCATAGATGCAGAGCCCCACACCGAAGTCATCTTTGGAACTAAGCACCTTAGCAGCTATTGCCATGAGCCCCCTGATCTAAACCAGCCAACTCCCTGACCCCACGAAAGTGAAGGTTACTCAGTTGTGTCCAACTCTTTGACACCCATGGACTATACAGTCCATGGAATTCTCCAGGCTACAAGACTGGAGTGGGTGGGCCGTTTCCTTCTCCAGAAAGTTTTTACCCACCCACTAGGGTTAGTACCCACCCTAGTACTCACCCTGTAGCAAGCTAAACAATTACCTAATGCCACCCTTCCAACAGGACTTTTTTTTGTCTCAAGACTTCAAAAATTGGCTACTAACCCACGAAAGAGGTCGGCTCTCCCTAGTCCATCAGGGGTGCTTACAGCACCCTCGGTATGTCTGCTCTTTGTTCTTAATAAACTCACTCCTTTCTGAAATACTCTGTCTGGACACTCATTTCCCACCCACACTCAGACCTTGACACTCTACATTCCACCCAGCTCTCTGAGCAGACAGGTTTGGATTCCCATGATGCTTTAGGGCCTGGATTCCCCTGAGCTAAGAATCCAGCCCTGTGTTCCTGTATCGGAGCACCTATCAGCGCCATCAGTGACAGGTATTCGTCAGGCGCTGGCCTGCCCTTCCTTTTCCTTACTGGGCTGAAGTCCCATGGGAGCAGGTTTTTTCATTCACTGCAAGAATAGTGCTCTGACTCAGTGATCCAAAGTGTGCCTGCCAATGTATGCATGCATTCTCTATCATTCTCTAAAACAGCTCATTTGGTTGCAAGTTTCCATCTGTCCGTTCATACGGAGAGTCCTGGTGGGAATGGGCATCAGAGATGTAAACATGATTATTTCTGAAACTGGGACATACCTGTTGCCATTCACCATCCACGGCCTCCTGCTGCAACGATTTGAGCACAAGAGGATCATCGGCAAGTCGTTGCTCTGACTTTGACTCTGGGCTGCTCACCCCCTGGTATCCTTTGCAGGATTCTCTCCATGTCCTGACCCCATCCGTGGATGACTCTGCATGTGTTCACGTGGGGAGAGGGAAGCTGTTATCCATACCTCAAGAGCTGCTGTCGCTTGGAATGCACAGAGTGATCAGACAGCAAGCTGGTAAGTCCTGTTTTGTGACTTTAATCTTTCCCTAAAGATTTAAAATTTCTATATAGGAAAATTAATGAAGGGATAAAAGCCATTTTCAAAAGATTATTTGAGGAAGTATATATATATATATACACACATAGTTGTTGTTTATATACAGTTGTTTTAAGTTGTATATATATATTAAGTTGTATATATATATTAAGTTGTTTATATACAGTTGTTTTAAGTTGTATATATATATTAAGTTGTATATATATATTAAGTTGTTTATATACAGTTGTTTTAAGTTGTATATATATATTAAGTTGTATATATATATTAAGTTGTTTATATACAGTTGTTTTAAGTTGTATATATATATTAAGTTGTATATATATTAAGTTGTTTATATACAGTTGTTTTAAGTTGTATATATATATTAAGTTGTATATATATATTAAGTTGTTTATATATAGTTGTTGTAAGTTGTATCCAACTCTTTGTGACCCCATGGACTGTAGCCCACCAGGTTTCCCCTATCCATGGGAGTTTCCCAGGCAAGAATACTGGAATGCATTTTTTTTTTCCTTCTCCAGGGCATCTTCCAAACCCAGGGATCAAACCCACATCTCCTGCATTGGCAAGCGGATTCTTTACCACTGAGCCACCAGGGAAGTATAAGTGTATAAAAGGATAGCCAGATTTTGGAGTTTGTCCACAGTCCTTGCAATAGATTTCAAAAGTCTTTCCAAACTGGCTCTCAATTTATATTCCCAAAAGCAGTGTATGAAAGATTTACATCCTCAGTATCCTCTCTTTACTTGCAAAGTATATATGCTTTTTGAGTTCATTAGTCATTTGGGTTCCATCTTCATGGAGCTGTCTTTTATTTTCATAAATTGCTTGCTTGCCCTCATCTAAGTTGCTTTTCTTGAGATCTTTACATACTGTGCATACAGGTCTTATCTTTTACATACTTTACAAATATTTTCTTCCAGATTGTTGCCTGCCCTTCTCAAGTTTATCTTTGGCTGCTGCTGCTAAGTCACTTCAGTCGTGTCCGACTCTGTGCGACCCCATGGACGGCAGCCCACCAGGCTCACCTATCCCTGGGATTCTCCAGGCAAGAACACTGGAGTGGGTTGCCATTTCCTTCTCCAATGCAGGAAAGTGAAAAGTGAAAGTGAAGTCACTCAGTCGTGTCCCACTCTATGGACCCCATGGACTGCAGCCCACCAGGCTCCTCCGTCCATGGGACTTTCCAGGCAAGAGTACTGGAGTGGGGTGCAATTGCCTTCTCCATTATCTTTGGCAATATCTAACAAATTGTATATACTTAGATCCTTTGAACTACCTATGCCACAAAGGGAATTTATTGACAGTACACCTTCAATGATTAAAAATAGACTAGTTGTTTTTTACAGCATTAGTTGTAATTGCCAAATATTAGAAACCACCTCACTGCCCAAATCTAAGAGACTGTTTAAGTTACTATGGTACAGCCACACAATAGACTATTGTGCAACTTTCATTTTTCTTAACATGGGAGAATTCCGTTTAGATGAGAAGTTATTTCCAGTGTTTTTGAGGTAAAACTATACTGTGAAATATGAGGAACTAATATATGAGTAAACTTAGCAGATTTCCTCTCAAGTCTTCGTTATGATTTTATTTTTACTTTGACTGCACTAGGTCTCTGTCGCTGTGCACAGGCTTTCTCTGCGGTGAGCAGGGGCTGCTCTTCCTTGTGCAGAGCGGGTTTCTCATCGCAGTGGTTTCTCTTGTTGCAGAGCACAGGTTTTAGTGGTTGCAGCTCAGGGGCCCTAGAGCACAGGCTCAGAAGTTGTGGCACACAAGCTTCATTGCAACACGTGGAATCTGCCCGGACCAGGAATCAAACCCCTGTCCCCTGCACTGGCAGGTGGATTCTCAACCTCTGGACCACCAGGGAAGTCTCCTTTCAAATCTTTTGCTCTCTGTATCATACATAAGAAATCTTAGCCTACTCTAAATCATAAAAATTTATTGCCTTGCAATTATTTCATATTTTTCAATTCATATAAAATCTTTTAATCAATTTTTAAATTGAAGTACAGTTGATTTACAATGGTGTGTTAATTTCTGCTGTACAGCAAAGTGATTCAGTTACAAATATATATATATATACAGTCTTTAAAATATTCTTTTCCATTATAGTTTACATAGTATATTGAATATAGATTCCTGTGCCATATAGTAGGAGCTTTTTGTTTATCCATTCTATATATAATTGCTTTAATGTCCTAAACCCAGTATCCCAATCCATCCCTCCCCCAATCTCCTCCTGCTTGGCAACCACCAGCCTCTTCTCTATGACCTTGATCCTGTATCTATTTCAAAGGTAAGTTCATTTGGCTCATATTTAATATTCCACATATAAGTGATAACTTACAGTATTTGTCTTTCTGACAATTCATTTAGTATGATACTCTCTACTTACACCCACATTGCTGAAAATGGCATTATTTCCTTCTTTTTTATGGGAGAGTAGTATTCCATTGCGTATATGTACCACTTCTTTACCATTTTGCTCTTTGATGGACATTTACACTGTTTCCACGTCTTGGCTGTTGTGAACACTACTGGTATGAACATAAGGGACGCATACAACTATTGGAATTAGAGTTGTATCTGAATATATGCCAAGGCTTGCTAAGTCACTTGGCATTTCTGTTTTTAGTTTTGTGACGAATATTCATCAGGTTTCCATACTAATTTCCAACATAGTGGCTGTGCCAACGTACATTCCCAGTAACATTTAGGAGTGTCCCATTTTCTCCACACCCTATAGCAGTTGTTATTTATAGACCATTTAATGATGGCCATTCTGACCAGTGTGGACTAGTACCTCATGGCAGTTTTGATTTGCGTTTCTTGGCTGGGCTGGCTCTTCCTTGCTGGGTGGGCTTTTCTCTAGTTTCGATGAGTGAGGGCTACTCTCTAGTTGCAGTGCGCGGGCTCCTCATTGCGGTGGCCTCGCGTGTTATGAAGCACGGGCTCTAGGGCTTCACTAGTTGTGACTCATGGGCTCAGTTGTTATCACTCCCAGACTCTCAGTTCAGTTCAGTTCAGTTCAGTCGCTCAGTCGTGTCCGACTCTTTGCGACCCCATGAATCGCAGCACGCCAGGCCTCCCTGTCCATCACCAACTCCCGGAGTTCACTCAGACTCACGTCCATCAAGTCAGCGATGCCATCCAGCCATCTCATCCTCTGTCATCCCCTTCTCCTCCTGCCCCCAATCCCTCCCAGCATCAGAGTCTTTTCCAATGAGTCAACTCTTCACATGAGGTGGCCAAAGTACTGGAGTTTCAGCTTTAGCATCATTCCTTCCAAAGAAATCCCAGGGCTGATCTCCTTCAGAATGGACTGGTTGGATCTCCTTGCAGTCCAAGGGACTCTCAAGAGTCTAGAGCACAGCCGAATGGATGGGGCACACAGCTCAGTCGCTCTGCAGATGTGGGATGCTCCTGGAGCAGGAATCGAACCCAAGTCTCCTGCGTTGGCAGGTGGCCCCTGAACTTGAGCACAAGGGAAGCCCTGATTTGCATGTCTATACAAATCTCAGGTGTGGGGTAACTGGGTCATAAACCAGCTCTCCTTTTAATGCTTTTAAAGGAACCTCCTTCTTGTTCTCCATACCATCTGGTACCAATTTCCATTCCCAGCAACACAGGAGGAGTGTTCCCTTTATCTACACTCTCTCCTGCATTTATTGATTATAGCCTTTTTAATAATGGTGGCTATTCTGGCTGAAGGGAGATGATTCTTTGCTATTGTTTTCATTTGAGTTTCTCTGCTTATTAATATGTGCAGCTGCTATTCATAGGCTTTTGTTTGAAACAGTGAACACTAAAATTTACCTATTGAAATTGGCATCTAGCAGGTTGGCTCTGTTTTGAATTCATTTCTGTTACCTACCCCAGGACATTTCTTCAGGGCAAGTATCATCGACAGCCCCATAGTCCTGTTGAGTGGTGGTGAGTCCTGGTGAGTGGCCAGAAGCACCGCTTTTCGTGTTGTTTTTACAAAAAGCCACCCCAAGGTGGCAGTAATTCTAAATTGGCAATTATGGTTACAATGGCAACCGGAGCCATAGGGACTGTCCTCTTTCTGGGTTGTCAGAGTGGGATGGATGTGCCAGTAGAAACACCCAAGGACTTGTGTCTTTTGACTTACTCCCACTTACCCTTCAACCTCCAGTCATTCTTAACGTCTGATATACAGGTGCTCTGAGGGTGCTAACATCCATAGCTGTGGTCCCTCTAAGACAAATGGCTGGAGGTGGGAAACCCAGCACCAGGAGGCCAGAAGACTGTTTCCCAAGAAGATCCATGACATTTTGAGTGCACCTGCCTTCACTTAGCTGTTGGAGGGCCTGCATGGGTCTGGAGATTGTGGTCCCACCCGGAGGAGGCAGGCACTCCAGGTCCGGGGTAGGATGAGGTTCATTTGCTCTCATAGTCTTCTAAATTCCACCATCCCCCCTGGCTGTCTTTCCATGGAACTCAAGGCTGCACAGGCTCCATGCTTATGACTCCATTCCAGTTCCCCCAGGCCTGAAAGGAATATAGTAAGCATTTCTTCCCCACCCCTTTTTAAAAATTATATTTTAATCTTTTATTTGCATTGAGGGGATTCTCTTTATTCTGTGTCTTTTCGTTGTGCAGAAGCTTTATTCATCTATGCCTATAACTTGATCTAGTTTGCGCATGTATGTGTTTCGAGATGGGGTTTCCTGGTACAGTCAGAGTGCTGAATACGTTGCCTGTATTAATGACAGGTCCATTCTGCTCACCTATTGTAGGTATTTTAGCGTGTCTCCATGAACAGTCCAAAGGCTCGCAAAGACTCAGACATGACTGAAGCAACTTAGACCGCACACACGCACGCATGTGAAAACCAGCTTCACAGTTGTGCTCTCCACTCCAGCCCCCGATTCTTTCCATCTGGGAATCCTGAGTTTGTTTTCTAGGTCTGTGAGGTCTCTTTCTGTTTTGTAAATGAATTCAATTCTATCCAATTAGAAATGCCTCCTCTTGTGAGTATCATGTGAAACGTGTCTTTCTGCATCTGTAGAACTTCAGTTAGTATGATTGTGTCTGGGTCCATCCATGTTGCTGCTAATGTCCTGATTTGATTCTTTTATATGAAAACTTCATATTCTATTGTATACATGGACCAGATATTCTTTATCTCCCCGCCTGTCCTGGGGTATTTTGGTTGCTCCCCAATCTTGGCTACTCTCAGTAGTGATGCAGTGATCGATGGGGTGCGTGGGTGCTCTCAAGCGATGGTGTTCTCCAGATATACTCCCTGGTATTGACTGGGGAGCCAAGCACTACGTCTCTTTATAGTGCTTTCCGGAACCTACTTTCTGTTCTCCATAGTGCTTTGTACTAATTTCCATTCCCAGAAACCCTGGAGGATTGTCCCTTTTACCTACACCATCTCCCACATTTGTTGCTCGTAGCCTTTCTAATGATGTCTATGCTGACCTGGGTGAATGATACCTCCTCGTTGTTTTATTTGCATTTCTCGGCCTGGTAGCAACCCACCCCAGTATTCTTGCCTGGAAAATCCCATGGGCAGAGGAGCCTGGTAGGCTGCAGTCCATGGGGTCGCTAAGAGTCGGACACGACTGAAGCAACTTAGCAGCAGCAGCAGCGGCAGCCTGGTAGAATGTCCAGCATTTGTTCCTAGGCTTTTTTTTTTTTCAAACAGTGCCGGTAAAAGTTACTCATGGAAAGTTTCTTGGAAGGCCGGCCCTGTTATAAATTCGTTTTCGATTACCTACCACAGGACATTTCATGATAACTTCTGCCATTTACAGCCCCGCACCTGGTGAATGAATACTGAGTGCACCGGTATTGCAGAAAAGCGGCAGAAACACCTGTTTTCATGTTGTTGTTACAAGGAATGTCCACATGGTGGCAGCATTTCTTCATTCCCAACTCGGTTTATTAGGGCAATGGGAGCCTTAGGGACAGTCCTGGTCCTGCGTTATCAATTAGAGTGCAGTGTTTCAGAAGAAACACCCAAGGACTTGTGTCTCTTGACTTCCTCCAGCTAAACCTTCACCCCTCAGATCAATCCAAAACTCAGGAATACCGGAGCCCTGAGGTGGCTTCGGCCACCTGATGCAAAGAACTGACTCATTTTTAAAGACCCTGATGCTGGGAAAGATTGAAGGTGGGAAGAGAAGGGAACGACAGAGGATGAGATGGTTGGATGGCATCACCGACTCTATGGGCATGAGTTTGAGCAAGCTCCGGGAGTTGGCGATGGAGAGGGAGTCCTGGCGTGCTGCAATCCATGGGGTTGCAAAGTCGGATATGACTGAGCAACTGAACTGAACTGAGGTGGCTAATGTCTGTAGCTGTGGTCAAGCAAATAAAAAGGCTGGAGGTGGGAGACAGCCATCTGGAGATCTGAAGAGCGGAAGACACTTTTCCAAACCCAGAAGATCCACAACATTTTGGGTGCAACTGCCTTCATTTAGCTGTTGGAGAGCCTGTCAGGATCTGGAGATTGTGGCCCCATCTAGGGGAGACAGAAACTCCAGGTCCGAGAGGATTCATTTACCCTCATGTTTTTTTGAAATTCTGCCATCCCCTGTTGTCTTTCCTTGGAACCCAAGCCTGGGCGGGATCCACGCTTACGACACCACTCTAGGTCACCAAGTCCTGAGGGGAATATAGCAGGCATTTCTTTTTTCTTTTTTAACTGTATCTTGATCTGATACTCAAATAGAGAGTATTCACTGTATTTTATATTTGCGTTGAGGGGATTTACTCTAATGTGTTTTATTTCATTGTGCAGAAGCTGAATTCACATATGCCCATAATTGTATCGTGTGAGTGTGTGGTGTTGGTTTTTTTTTCCCTAGACATAATTACTAAGTGCTGAATATGTACCCTTTGCTATAAACTAGCTCTTTCCTTTTCTATTTGCTGTGTCTGTGTTAAAATTAGCATCACTCCACTCTGCCCACTATTCTTTCCACTGGGAATTATCAGTCTGTTTTCTAGGTCTGTGAGTCTCTTTCTGAAATGAAGTCATTTCTATCAAATTATGAATTCTATCTCTTGTGGCTATCATGTGACATATGTCTTTCTCTGTCTGCATAAGTTCAGATGGTATGATTATGTCTGATCCATCCATGTTGCTGCTAATATCCTGATTTCATTCTTTCGTGTGAAAAAGTAATATTCTATTGAATATTTGTACCAGGATCCTTTACCCCCTCACCCGTCCCTGGACATTTTGGTTGCTCCCCAGTCTTGGCTACTGTCAGTAGAGAAGCAGTGAGCAATGGGGCGCAAGGATGTTCTCAAGGGGCGGTGTTCTCCAGATATTCCCCCAGCTGTGTGATGGTCGGGCCTTACACTGGGTCTCTTTGGAGTGCCTTCAGGAACCTACTTCTACTGTTCATAGTGCCTGGTTCCAGTTTCCATTCCCAGCAACATCGGAGGTGTGTCTCCTTTTATCTAAGCCCTCTCCTGCATTCATTGCTGTAGTCTTTCTGATGATGGCTATTCTGACTGGGAAGAGGTAATGATGCCTTGTTTTTTATCTGAATTGTTGCATAGTAGCATGTCAAGCATCTGTTCCTGGAATTTAGGTTCAAACAGTGCCAGTAAAATTTACTCATGGAAAAAGGCTTCTGGAAGGTCAGCTGCTTTTTTGAATTCTCTTTCGATTACCCACCCCTAGACAGTTCTTGAGCGGAGGTGTCATGTACAGCCGCACAGGCCTTGTGACTGAATACTGCGTGCCCAGAAGCACTAGTTTTCATATGTTGTTACAAGAAACAGCCACAAGGTGAAGCATTTCCTCATTACAAACTCAGATGAGTAGGGCAACTAGGGCCAAAGGGACAGTCCTGTTTCTGGGTAGTTAAGTAGGGTGGGATGTGCCAGAAGAAACACCCAAGAACTTGGTCTCTTGACTTCCTACCACTTACCCTTCACCTTCCAGACTGATCCTGCTGCTGCTGCTGCTAAGTCGCTTCAGTCGTGTCTGACTCTGTGCAACCCCATAGACAGCAGCCCATTAGGCTCCCCCGTCCCTGGGATTCTCCAGGCAAGAACACTGGAGTGGGTTGCCATTTCCTTCTCCAATGCATGAAAGTGAAAAGTGAAAGTGAAGTCACTCAGTCGTGTCCAACTCTTAGCAACCCCATGGACTGCAGCCCATCAGGCTCCTCCATCCAAGGGATTTTCCAGGCAAGAGTACTGGAGTGGGGTGCCATTGCCTTCTCCAAGACTGATCCTAACCTCTGTAATACTGGCACCCTTAGGGTGATATGTCAGGAGCTGTGATCACTCCAGGCAAAAAGCCTGGACATGGGAGACCTAGCAGCAGCACGGCTGAAGAGTGGAAGACGCTCTTCCGAACCCAGAAAGTCCACCGCATTTGGGCGCACCTGGCTTCATTCAGTTGTCGGAGTGCCAGCCTGGGTCTGGAGGTTAAGGTCCCATCCAGAAGCCAGGCCCTCCAGGGTCATACCTGAATGGTCTAGTGGTTTTTCCCTACTTTCTTCAATTTAAGTCTGAATTTGGCAATAAGGTTTCCTATTAAACACATGTTAAATTTTAAGAAATAAAAGTTATTTTTTAAACTTTTTAAGAAGCCCATTTTAAGAGGAAAATGAAGTAAAAAGTGCACATGACAAGCCCTTCACCATTCCTAATTCTTAGAAAATGCAAATCGAACCAATGACCAGGTATCATCTGACAGTAGTCAGCCCAAGGTTTACAAACAATAAATCCTGGAGAAACCGTGCAGAAAAGAGAACTCCTACTCAGAATATAAGTTTCTAACAGCCTATATACAGAATGCTCAGAGGCGGCTTGAAGAGCTAAAACAAGAGTGACAATACCATCCTGCACTCCCACCCCTGGGTGTACTTATGCAGAAACCCATTGTTCCAAAAGACACGTGCGCCCCAATGTCCTCTGTGGCACTGTTTATAGCAGTCAAGTCATGCAAGTGTCCAAAATGTCCATCCACTCACCAACAGATCCTGCAAATCTGCTACATACATACAGTGGACGGTTACTCGGCCATAAAAGAGAATGAAACCATGCCATCGGCAGCAACCTGAATGGACGTGGAGATAATCCCACTAAGTCAGACAGAGAAAGACAAATGATCCCATGATATCATGTATAGGTGAAATGGAGTAGTGGATACAAATGAACTAATATAACAAAAAGAAACAGACTCCCCAACTTTGGAAGTTTTATAGACTCACCAAAGGGCAAGTTTATTTGGGGGAGCTCCAAAATCACTGCAGATGGTGATTGCACCATGAAATGAAAAGACACTTGCTCCTTGGAAGAAAAGCTGTGACCAACCTGGACAGCATATTAAAAAGCAGAGACATTACTCTGCTAACAAAGGTCTAGTCAAGGCTATGGTTTTTCTAGTAGTCATGTATGGATGTGAGAGTTGGACTATAAAGAAAGCTGAGCACAGAAGAATTGATGCTTTTGAACTGTGGTGTTGGAGAAGACTCCTGAGAGTCCCTTAGGTTGCAAAGAGATCAAACCAGTCCATGCTAAAGGAAATCAGTCCTGAGTATTCATTGGAAGGACTGATGTTGAAGCTGAAACTCCAATACTTTGACCACCTCATGTGAAGAACTGACTCATTGGAGAAGACCCTGATGCTGGGAAAAATTGAGGGCAGGAGGAGAAGGGGTCGACAGAGAATGAGATGGTTGGATGGCATCACTGACTCAATGGACATGAGTTTGAGTGGGCTCTGGGAGCTGGTGATGGACAGGGAGGCCTGGCGTGCTGCAGTCCATGGGGTCACAAAGAGTCGACACGACTGAGTGAACTGAAGTGAACAAAAAGACAAGTTTGGGCAGGGGGAGATATAAATGAAAAGGTTGGGATTAAAACATACACTGTAATATATAATATATACATATATAGCTACACATTTTATCTATATAAACATATTCTATATATAAATATGTATAATATCTATGCATAAAAGATAAGTGATGGAGACTGACTGAATAACTCAACATGCATTAACAACCTATACGAAAAAATCATCCGAAAAAAAATAGATATGTGTTTATATATACCTGGATCATGTTGTATATCTCAAACACACACAACATTGTAAACTATTATAATAGAAAATAGAATATTGTTTAGAAGAAAAAAGTGGAAACAAATGCCTACTTTATTCCCCTCGGGCCTCGGTGACCGGGGCTCCTGTCATCCTCACAGCCTGAGCAGGCGTGGGTCCCAGGGCTGGACCGTCCCAGGGCTCAGGGAGCTGGGCAGTCTGGGGCAGCCAGTGAGCCTTCCTTGGATCTGTAGTGCCTGGTCCCCTCCCCACGGGACCCCAAACTCCAGATCCAGGCCGGCCCTCCCACAGCTACTGCAAGCCTACAGCACCCCAAAACTGGTGGACGCTCTGGGCTTGAAGAGCTATGAAAAGTCACTCTCTTTTGATGTCTCCTGGTGGTGGGGTTTCCACTTCCAGCCTCCCTCCTTGGAGTCCTTCCACCAATCTGTGGCATCACCCCCAGCAAAGCACTTTTCTAGGACTAAGATTTGACTGGAAAGTGAAGGGAAAGGAAGATGAAGTAGTGAGCTACAAGCCCTTGGGTGTTTCTCAGGCACTTGGCACTCAAATTTACAGTCCAGGAGCCCATCTTTCTTTCCCTAAGGCTCTGATTACCCAGAGCTGGTCTGAAGAAATGCTTCCCTCTTGTGGCCATTGCTAGTAACAACGACCTGAAAACCAACCAGTCAATCCTAAAGGAAATCAACCCTGAATGTTCATTGAAAGAACTGGTGCTGAAGCTGAAACTCCGATATTTTGGCTACCTGATGCGAAGAACTGACTCATTGGAAAAGACTCTAATGCTGGGAAAGATTGAAGGCAGGAGGAGAAGGGGGCGACTGAGGACAAGATGGCTGGACAACATCACTGACTCAATGGACATGAGTTTCAACAAACTCCGGGAGATGGTGAAGGACGGAGAATCCTGGAGCGCTGCAGTCCATGGGCTTGCAAAGAGTTGGACACAACTGAGAATCTGAAGAGCAACAACAAAGGATATTTAATATTCACAAGGCCTGGGGGGTTCTAAATGACGCCTGTGCTGGAGAAATAGCCTGTGGCAGGTAACAGTACAATAATTCAAATCAGCGAAGACTTTCAAAAGTCAATTTCAAAACATAAATTTTACGCATCCAAACTGAAAACACAAATTTCTGATTCTTAATTCCCCATTCCTAAATCTTAGAGAAATGCAGATCAAAACAAGAATGGGGTATTATCTGACAGCAGTCAGTACAAAGTTTAAAAAGAATAAATGCTGGAGACGCCTAGGAGAGAAGGCAACCCTCCTACGCAACTAAGAGCCTCTATAAAGAGGGCAACAGAGGAGGCTGCAAAACCTAAAACAAGAGCAACCACACCATCCGGCAACCCCACTCCCAGGTGTACATATGGAAAATCCACCTTTCAAAAAGACACAGGCACCCCAACTTTCACTGCAAAACTACTGACAACAGCCAAGGCACGCAAGCATCCGAACTGTCCATCCACACACCAGTGGATACAGAAGGTATGCTACATTCCTACAATGGGCTATTATTCAGCCATTAAAAAAAATGAAATCATGTCGCCTGCAGTAACCTGGATGGATCTGGAGATGATCACACTAAGTAAGTCAGACAGAGAGAGACAAATATCCTATGATATCACTTATAGGCACTATCCAAAAAATGAACACAACTGAAATAATTTAACACACAGAAACAGACTCCCTAACACTAGAAGCAAACTTATGCTTAATCACTCAGTTATGTCCCACTCTTTGAGACCCCCATGGACTGTAGCCCGTCAGATTCCTCTGTCCCTGGGGATTCTCCAGGCAAGAATACTGGAGTGGGTTGCCATGCCCTCCTGCAGGGGATCTTCCCAACCCAGGGATTGAACCCAGGTCTCCCACATTGCAGGTGGATTCTTTACCGTCTGAGCTACCAGGGTAGCTAGTACACTGACCAAATGGAAAGTTTGGGCAGGAGGAAATACAAATGATAAGGTTGGGATTAAAACACACAATAAAATATCATATATATACATATATAGATATACATTCTATATGTATCTATATAATGTACATATATATATCATATATATGTGTAAATATACATAATGTATCTATTATGTATCTATATAATATATATATCATATATATAAAGAACATGATCTATATATATAATATCTACATATAAAAAATGTCTGAATGGATATCACATGGAAATTGCAACATTCTATAAAGTCCTATATGGAAATAGAATTGGAAAAAGAATAGTTGTGTGTATTTCCTGGATCATGTTGCTGGATACATCTGAAACGCATACGATATTGTAAACCCACTCTGCATGCATGTGCGTGCTAAGTCCTGTCCGACTCTGTGACCCCATGGACTGTAACCCGCCAGGCTCCACAAATCTAAAGAAAATAGAAATTCCATTAAAAGAAAATAAATGGAAACAAATGCCAGCTCCGTTTCCCTCAGGCCATGTGGCTCTCACATCACAGCCACCTGAGTAGGCTTGGGTCTCAAGGCTTGACTGTCACGGGGCTGAGGGAGCTGGGGTGTATGTGGCAGCCAACAAGCCCCCATGAGATTCAAGTGCCTGGTCTTGTCCCCAGGGACCTCAAACTCCGGAACCAGGCCAGCCCCCCCACAGCTACCGCAAGTCTGTGTCTGTGTGTGGTCTGCAAGTCTACAGCACCCCAAAACTGCAGGACACTCTGGGCTTGAAGAGCTGTGAAAAGTCACCCTGATTTTGCTATGTCCCAGGGGCGGTGTCCCCGCTTTCAACCTCCTTTCTTGAAGTCCCTCCACCAACTTACACAGCACTGCCAGCAAAGCACCTTTCTGGAACTAAGGTTTGGCTGGCGGGTGAAGGATAAGGAAGAAGTAGTAGACACAGGCCTTGGAGGTTTCCTCCGGCAATTTACTTCTAATTTACAGCCCAGGAGCCCAACTTTCTTTCACTAAGCCTCTGATTGCCTCAGGGACCAGAGTTGGGCCTGGAGAAATTGCTGCCATCTTGTGGCCATTTCTGGTAATGACAACTTGAAACCAGTGCTTAAAAATACTTAACTCTCAAGGCCTGTGGGGCTCAAAATGACCCCTAAGCTTGAGAAATAGCCTGCGGTAGGTAAGAGTAAGAGAATTCCAATCAGCAATGACTTTCAAAAGCCCATTTCAGGTATTAAATTCTAGCATCCTTAAAAAGTAAAAAAAAAAAAAAAAAAAACTAACATGAGACGTCGCCACCGTCCCTAATATGTAAAGAAATGCAAATCAAAATGATGATGCGGGGTATCACGTGACAGCAGTCTCCACAGAGTACAAACGGCATTCCGCAGAGTCCATGGGGAGAAGGAACCTCCTATGGGGTTTCTGGGAGTACCAACTGCTAACATTCAGTGTACAGAAGTCTACAGAGGTGGCACCAAGAACTGAAACAAGAGTCGCCATACGATCTGGCAATCCCACTCTTAGGCAACCTCCAGAGAAAACTATCCATCAGAGGCATGTGCACTCCAGCGTCCCCCGCAGCACTGTTTACAAGAGTCGGGGCAAGCAAGCATCCCGAATGTCCATCCACACACCAACGGATACAGAAGGCGTGCTGCGTACATACAGTGGACCATCCAGTTCAGTTCAGTCGTGTCCGACTCTTTGCGACCCCATGAACCAACTCTAACAGAAAACAGAAATTCCTTTAAAAGAAAATAAGTAGAAACGCGTGCCTACTCTATTCCAGCCTCAGCGACCTGGGCTGCTGTCACATCCTCACAGTCTGAGCAGCCTTGGGTCCCAGGGCTGGAGTGTGGGGCTGAGGGAGCCGGGGTGTATGTGGCAGCCAGTGCGCCCCCCATGATACTGAACTGCCTGGTCCTGTCTTCATGGGACTCCAAACTCCAGATCCAGGCCGGCCCTCCCACAGCTACTGCAAGCCTACAGCACCCCAAAACTGGTGGACACTCTGGACTTGAAGAGCTGTGAAAAGTCACCCTTTTTTTCCATCGCTCGTTGCGGGATTCCCACTCTCAGCCTCCTTCCTTGGAGTCCCTCTGCCGACCTACGGCAGCTCCCTCCAGTAAAGCACCTTTCTGGGGTTAATATTTGGCTGGAGGATCAAGAGTAAGGAAAAGAAGTAGTGCGGCAAAAGCCCTTGGGTGTTTCGAGCAGTTTGCTTCTAATTTACAAGCCAGAAACCCAGTTTTCTTCACTAAACCTCTGATCTCCCCAGAGACAAGAGGTTGAAAAAATGCTGCCGTCTTGTGGTCGTTTCGGGTAACAACAGCTTGAAACCGGTGCTTAAAAACACTTCATATTCTCAAGGTCAGCTGCATTCTACATAACCCCTATGCTTAAGAAACGACGCGCGGTAGATCATCGCAAAAGAATTCAGCTCAGCGATCAGTTTCAAAAGTCAGTTTTAACATTTCCATACCTAAGGCGCTGCTTTTTAAAAACAATTATAACAAAAATATTTACAAATTGCTTAAACCACTAGCTCTACTTTTTGTCACCTCAAGACATCTAAAATGCCTAGATGTTGCAAAGTGAAGGATGAACCTTGTCCAAAATAAACATAGGTGCTTTAAAAAATGAACATACAGACAGACAGTTATAACCTAAACTGTCTCCTAGATGTTAGCCAAGGCCCCCTCCCCTCACCCTTCCTCATAGCCCTCCTCCAGCAGTTCAGGAATCAAGTACCCGACCACATGAGACCTAGAAGGGCACGTCAAATGGTAAATTGCTTGTGATTATGAATGGGTTACTTTTTGCTTCATATGTTTTTTGGTTTCCTTTTATGCACATGTTACTGCTAAGTCACTTCAGTCGTGTCCGACTCTGTGCGACCCCATAGAAGGCACCCCACCAGGCTCCCCCGTCCCTGGGATTCTCCAGGCAAGAACACTGGAGTGGGTTGCCATTTCCTTCTCCAATGCATGAAAGTGAAAAGTGAAAGAGAAGTCACTCAGTCAGGTCCAACTCTTAGCAACCCCATGGACTGCAGCCTACCAGACTCCTCCATCCATGGGATTTTCTAGGCAAGAGTACTGGAGTGGGATGCCATTGCCTTCTCCATACACATGTTAAGTTTTTTAAAAAAATTAAAGACTTTAAAAAGCCAACTTGAAGAGGCAAATTTTATGCATCCTTAAAATAGAAAAATGTACATGACAAGATATTCACACTCCTAATTCTTAGAGAAATGCAAATCAAAATGACAGAGGTATCATCTGACAGCAGTCAGCACAAAGTCTACAAACAATACATGCTGGAGAAGCCATGGAGAAAGCGAAACCCTCCTACGCTGCTGCTGGGAATGCAAGTTGCTAACACCCTCTATACAGAAGGCTCAAAGGTGGATTCAAGAACTCAAACAAGAGTGACTAAACTGTCTGGAAATCCTCCTCATAGGCATATATCCAGAGAAAAGCATCCTTCAAAAGGACATGTGTACCACAGTGTTCACAGTGGCACTATTTACAATAGCCAAAACATGCAAGCATCCAAAATGTCCATCTACTCACAAAAATGGAACAGAAGGTCTGCTACATACAAACAATGGACTATAACTCAGCCATAAAAATAAAATAAAATCATGCCATCTGCGGCAACATGCACGGATGTGGAAGTGATCACACTAAGTCTGACAGAGACAAATACCCATTGATGTCACTGATAGAGGACTGAAATATGGCTACAAACAAACTGATTTGCCAAACAGAAATAGACTCATCAGCTTCAGAAACAAATTTAGACTCCCCAAAGGGAATTGGGGGAAATATAAATGAAAAGTTTGCAATTAAAGCATACACAGAAATAAATCATCTGTATATATATGTATATCATATGTATGTATATATATAAAATGCTAGTTATATAAAGTGTTAGTTGCACAGTCATGTTCGACTGTTTGCAATCTCTTGGGATGTAGCCCGCCAGGCTCCTCTGTCCCTAGCTTTCTCCAGGCAAGAATACTGGAGTGTGTAGCCAATCCCTTCTCTAGGGGATTTTCCTGACCTAGGAACTGAACCCGGGTCTCCTGCACTGGAGGCAGATTCTTTACCGTGTGAGCCACCTGGGAAGCCCCCTAGTTATATAAACATATTCTTTGTATATGATACATATATATAATATCTATGTAAAAACGTTAAGTGACAAGGACCAACTGCATTGTATATGGAAATCTCAACGCTCTGTAATGACCTATATGAAAACAGAATCTGAAAAAGAATCGACGTATGTATATGCTTAACTAGATCATGCTCCATATCTCTCAAACACACACACATTGTAAAGCAACTCTACTCTAATAGAAAACAGAAATTGCTTTAAAAGAAAATAAATGGAAACAAATGCCTAGTCCATCTCCCTCAGGCCACAGTGACCCGGGCTGCTGTCACATCCTCACATAAGCAGGCCAGGGTCCCAGGGCTGGGCTGTTGGGGGGCTAAGGGAGCTGGGGTGTATGTGGGAGCCAGCGAGTCCCCCAATGATACTGAAGTGCCTGGTTCTGTCTTCATGGGACCCCAAACTCCAGGTCCAATCTGGCACTCACAGCTACCTCACCAAACTGGGTGAACAGAGTGGGCTTAAAGAGCTATGAAAAGTCACCCTTTTTATCCATCCCTGGGGTTCCCAGCCTGTCTCCTTCCTTGAGGTCCCTTCACCCAACTATGGCAGCACCCCCAGCAAAGCACCTTTCTGGGGTTAAGATTTGCCTGGCCGATCAAGGGTAAGGAAAGGAAATAGTGAGACACAAATCCTTGGTCGTTTCTTTGAGCAAGCTGCACTCTGATTTACAATCCAGGAACCCAATTTCTTTCATTAACGCTCTGATTGCCCCAGGGATCTTTGCAGGGCCTGAAGAAATGCTGCCATCTTTTGGCCATTTCTGGTAACGACAGCTTGATCAGATCAGATCAGATCAGTCGCTCAGTCGTGTCGGACTCTTTGCGACCCCATGAATCGCAGCATGCCAGGCCACCCTGTCCATCACCAACTCCTGGAGTTCACTCGGACTCACGTCCATCGAGTCGGTGATGCCATCCAGCCATCTCATCCTCTGTCGTCCCCTTCTCCTCTTGCCCCCAATCCCTCCCAGCATCAGAGTCTTTTCCAATGAGTCAACTCTTAGCATGAGGTGGCCAAAGTACTGGAGTTTCAGCTTCAGCATCATTCCTTCCAAAGAAATCCCAGGGCTGATCTCCTTCAGAATGGACTGGTTGGATCTCCTTGCAGTCCAAGGGACTCTCAAGAGTCTTCTCCAACACCACAGTTCAAAAGCATCAATTCTTTGGCGCTCAGCCTTCTTCGCAGTCCAACTCTCACATCCATACATGACCACAGGAAAAACCATAGCCTTGACTAGATGAACCTTTGTTGGCAAAGTAATGTCTCTGCTTTTGAATATGCTATCTAGGTTTGTCATAACTTTCCTTCCAAGGAGTAAGCGTCTTTTAATTTCATGGCTGCAGTCACCATCTGCAGTGATTTTGGAGCCCAGAAAGATAAAGTCTGACACTGTTTCCACTGTTTCCCCATCTACTTCCCATGAAGTGATGGGACCGGATGCCATGATCTTTATTTTCTGAATGTTGAGCTTTAAGCCAACTTTTTCACTCTCCACTTTCACTTTCATCAAGAGGCTTTTGAGTTCCTCTTCACTTTCTGCCATAAGGGTGGCATATCTGAGGTTATTGATATTTCTCCCGGCAATCTTGATTCCAGCTTGTGTTTCTTCCAGTCCAGCGTTTCTCATGATGTACTCTGCATATAAGTTAAATAAACAGGGTGACAATATACAGCCTTGATGAACTCCTTTTCCTATTTGGAACCAGTCTGTTGTTCCATGTCCAGTTCTAACTGTTGCTTCCTGACCTGCATACAAATTTCTCAAGAGGCAGGTCAGGTGGTCTGGTATTCCCATCTCTTGAAGAATTTTCCACAGTTTATTGTGATCCACACAGTCAAAGGCTTTGGCATAGTCAATAAAGCAGAAGTAGATGTTTTTCTGGAACTCTCTTGCTTTTTCCATGATCCAGCGATGTTGGCAATTTGATCTCTGGTTCCTCTGCCTTTTCTAAAACCAGCTTGAACATCAGGAAGTTCACGGTTCACATATTGCTGAAGCCTGGCTTGGAGAATTTTGAGCATGACTTTACTAGCGTGTGAGATGAGTGCAATTGTGCGGTAGTTTGAGCATTCTTTGGCATTGCCTTTCTTTGGGATTGGAATGAAAACTGACCTTTTCCAGTCTTGTGGCCACTGCTGAGTTTTCCAAATTTGCTTGCATATTGAGTGCAGCACTTTCACAGCATCATCTTTCAGGATTTGGAATAGCTCAACTGGAATTCCATCACCTCCACTAGCTTTGTTCATAGTGATGCTTTCTAAGGCCCACTTGACTTCACATTCCGGGATGTCTGGCTCTAGGTCAGTGATCACACCATCGTGATTATTTGGGTCGTGAAGATCTTTTTTGTACAGTTCTTCTGTGTATTCTTGCCACCTCTTCTTAATATCTTCTGCTTCTGTTAGGTCCATACCATTTCTGTCCTCTATCGAGCCCATCTTTGCATGAAATGTTCCTTTGGTATCTCTGATTTTCTTGAAGAGATCTCTAGTCTTTCCCATTCTGTTGTTTTCCTCTATTTCCTTGCATTGATCGCTGAAGAAGGCTTTCTTATCTCTTCTTGCTTTTCTTTGGAACTCTGCATTCAGATGTTTATATCTTTCCTTTTCTCCTTGGCTTTTCGCTTCTCTTCTTTTCACAGCTATTTGTAAGGCCTCCCCAGACAGCCATTTTGCTTTTTTGCATCTCTTTTCCATGGGGATGGTCTTGATCCCTGTCTCCTGTACAATGTCAGAAACCTCATTCCATAGTTCATCAGGCACTCTATCTATCAGATCTAGGCCCTTAAATCTATTTCTCACTTCCACTGTATAATTATAAGGGATTTGATTCAGGTCATACCTGAATGGTCTAGTGGTTTTCCCTACTTTCTTCAATTTCAGTCTGAATTTGGCAATAAGGAGTTCATGATCTGAGCCACAGTCAGCTCCTGGTCTTGTTTTTGCTGACTGTATAGAGCTTCTCCATCTTTGGCTGCAAAGAATATAAGCAATCTGATTTCGGTGTTGACCATCTGGTGATGTCCATGTATAGAGTCTTCTCTTGTGTTGCTGGAATAGGGTGTTTGTTATGACCAGTGCATTTTCTTGGCAAAACTCTATTAGTCTTTGCCCTGCTTCATTCCGTATTCCAAGGCCAAATTTGCCTGTTACTCCAGGTGTTTCTTGACTTCCTACTTTTGCATTCCAGTCCCCTATAATGAAAAGGACATCTTTTTTGGATGTTAGTTCTAAAAGGTCTTGTAGGTCTTCATAGAACTGTTCAACTTCAGCTTCTTCAGCATTACTGGTTGGGGCATAGACTTGGATTACTGTGATATTTAATGGTTTGCCTTGGAAACCAACAGAGATCATTCTGTCATTTTTGAGATTGCATCCAGGTACTGCATTTTGGACTCTTTTGTTGACCATGATGGCTACTCCATTTCTTCTGAGGGATTCCTGCCCACAGTAGTAGATATAATGGTCATCTGAGTAAAATTCACCCATTCCAGTCCATTTCAGTTCGCTGGTTCCTAGAATGTCGACATTCACTCTTGCCATCTCTTGTTTGACCACTTCCAATTTGCCTTGATTCATGGACCTGACATTCCATGTTCCTATGCAATATTGCTCTTTACAGCATTGGACCTTGCTTCTATCACCAGTCACATCCACAACTGGGTATTCCTTTTGCTTTGGCTCCATCCCTTCATTCTTTCTGGAGTTATTTCTCCGCTGATCTCCAGTAGCATATTGGGCACCTACTGACCTCGGGAGTTTCTCTTTCAGTATCCTATCATTTTGCCTTTTCATACTGTTCATGGGGTTCTCAAGGCAAGAATCCTGAAGTGGTTTGCCATTCCCTTCTCCAGTGGACCACATTCTGTCAAATCTCTCCACCATGACCCGCCCATCTTAGGTGGCCCCACGGGCATGGCTTAGTTTCATTGAGTTAGACAAGGCTGTGGTCCTAGTGTGATTAGATTGACTAGTTTTCTGTGAGTATGGTTTCAGTGTGTCTGCCCTCTGATGCCCTCTTGCAACACCTACCGTCTTACTTGGGTTTCTCTTACCCTGGGCGTGGGGTATCTCTTCACGGCTGCTCCAGCAAAGCGCAGCCATTGCTCCTTACCTTGGACGAGGGGTATCTCCTCACCGCCACCCTTCCTGACCTTCAATGTGGGATAGCTCCTCTAGGCCCTCCTGCTGCTGCTGTTGCTGAAGTTGCAGGCGCCCCCCAAGCCGCATAACTTTCTCCAATTTTGGATCTCAGACCCCAGTAGACAAGTTGAGTACACTGGTCCTTAAAAATCACTTGATACTCCCAAGGCCTGAGGGGCTCAAAATGACCCCCACGCTTGAGAAATACCTGAGGTGGTAATAGTGATAGAATTCCAGAACAGTGATGACTTTTGCAGCCAATTTCAAGAAGTACATTTTAGCATCCTTAAAAAATAAAAACAAACATGAGAATTCTTCTTCACCATTTCTAATATTTAAAGAATTGCAAATCAATGAGGAGGTATCATCTGAGAGCAGTCAGCATAAAGTCTACAATCAATAAATGCTGGAGAGTCCCCGGAGGAAAGGGAAGCTTACCACATTGCTTCTGAGGAAAGTAAAGTGCTGCTGCTGCTGCTAAGTCACGTCAGTCGTGTCCGACTCTGTGCGACCCCATAGACGGCAGCCCACCAGGCTCCTCTGTCCATGGGATTCCCAGGCAAGAACACTGGAGTGGGTGCCATCGCCTTCTCCCAAGGCAAGTGCTAACGGCCACTATAAAGAGGCAACAACAACAAAAGGAACAGATGTGGCTTCAAGGACTAAAACACGAGTGACGATGATCTGGCACTCCAACTCCTAGGCGAACATCCAGAGAAAATCATCCTTCAGAAAGACAGGCACACCCCACTTTTTACCAGGGCATTGTTTACAACAGCCAAGGCATGCAAATTCCAAAACGTCCATCCACACACCAACGGATACAGAAGGTGTGCTACATACATACAATGTATGTAGCAATACATACATAAAAAAGAAGGAATCTGTGACAACCTATTTGGATCGGGAGATGATCACACTAAATCAGACTGAGAAATGCAAATATCCTGTGAGATCGCATAGAGGTGAAACAGAATAATGGATATAAATGAACTAATTTATGAAATGGAAACTGAATTCCTGACTTAGAATACAAATTTAGACCCACCAAAGGGAAAGTTGAGGCAGGAGGAAATATAAATGTACAGGTTGAGATTAAAACATACACAGTAACATATCGTGTATCTATATATATATATACTGGAAAAGGCAATGGCACCCCACTCCAGTTCTCTTGCCTGGAAAATCCCATGGACAGAGGAGCCTGGTGGGCTGCAGTCCATGGGGTCGCAAAGAATCGGACACGACTGAGCAACTTCACTTTCACTTTTCACTTTCACGCAGTGCAGAAGGAAATGTCAATCCACTCCAGTGTTTTTGCCTGGAGAATCCCAGGGATGGTGGAGCCTGGTGGGCTGCCATCTATGGGGTCACACAGAGTCGGACACGGCTGAAGCAACTTAGTAGTAGTATATATATACATATTATATCTATATAAACATATTTTTATATTAGATATGTATACTTAGGGCTTTCCAGGCAGCACTAGTGGTAAAGAACCTGCCTGCCAATGCAGGTTCAATCCTGGGTTGGGAAGACCCCCTGGAGGAAGGCACGGCAGCCCCCTCCAGCATTCTTGCCTAGAGAATCCCATGGACAGAGGAGCCTAGTGGGCTACCGTCTACAGGGTGGCAGAGTTGGACACGACTGAAGGGATTTAGCATGAACACATATGTGTACTACCTAATAAGCCACAGGGACCGACTGGTCAGCACATGGAAATCTCAACACTGTGTAATGACCTGTGTGAAAACAGAAGGTGAAAGAGAATCTACATATGTATATATGAATAGCTGGATCATGTTGCTGTAAATCTCAAACACACACAACATTGTTAAGCATTTCTGCTCTAACAGAAAATGGAAATCCCTTTAAAAGAAAATAAATAGAAACGCATGCCTACTCTATTCCCCTCAGGCCTCAGTGACCTGGGCTGCTGTCACATCCTTGCAGCCTGAGTAGGTTTGGGTCCCAGGGCTGGACTGTCGTGGGCTGAGGGAGCTGGGATATGTGGCAGCCAGTGAGCTGCCCATGATACTTCAGTGCCTGGTCCTGTTCCCATGGCACCCCAGACTGCAGATGCAATCCAACCTTCCCACAGCCACTGCAAGCCCACAGCACCCCAAAACTGGTGGACGCTCTGGGCTTGAAGAGCTGTGAAAAGTCACCTTTTTTGGACATCTTCTGGTGGTGGGATTCCCGCTTTCAGCCTCCTTTTTGGCGTCCCTCCACCAAGTTATGGCAGCACCCCTAGCAAAGCACCTTTCTGGAGTTAAGGTTTGGCTGGTGGGTGAAGCTTAAGAAAGAAGTAGTGAGATACAAGCCTTTGGGTGTTTCTTCTAGCAATTTGCACACTAATTTACAACCCAGGAACCCAACTTTGATTCACTAAGGCTCTGATTGCCCCAGGGACCAGAACTGGGCCTGAAGAAATGCTGCCATCTTGTGGCCATTTCTGGTAACGACAACTTGAAAATCAGTGCTTCAAGGGATAAGTTCACTCAGTCCATTCTACTCTCTGTGACCCCATGGACTGTAGCCCACCAAGCTCCTCTGTCCACGGAATTCTCCAGTCAAGAATATTGGAGTAGATATCCATTCTCTTCTCCCAGGGATCTTCCCTACCAAGGGATCGAACCCGGGTCTCTTGCATCGCAGGCAGATTCTTTACCATCTGAGCCAGGGACAACTTGAAAACCAGTGCTTAAGGACAGTGAGTATTCACATGGCCTTGCAAGCGCTAAGTCCTATGCTTGAAAAATAGCCTGAAGGAGGTAATAGAGAATTCCAATCAGAGATGACTTTCAAAAGCCAATTTCAAGTTAATTTAAGCATCCTTAAAAAGTAATAACACACATGAGAAGGTCTTCACCATTCCTAATCCTTAAATAAACGCAAAGCAAAACGAGAATCAGGTTATCTGAGAGCAGTCAGCACTAAGTCTACAAATAATAAATGCTGGAGAGGCCATGGGGAAAAGGGACTCCTTCCTATGCTGCCGATGGAATGTAGATTGCTAACAGCCACTATAAAAAATGCTACAGAGGCGGCATCAGGAACTAAAACATCAATGACCATACCGTCCAGTAATCCCACTCTTAAGCATACATTCAGAGAAACCCGTCTTTAAAAAAGATACGTGCAGCCCAACATCCACTGCGGCACTATTTACAACAGCCAAGGCATGCAAGCATCCAAAATGCTCATCCATTCACCAATGGATAAAGAAGGTGGACTACATACATACAGATGGACGATTACTCGGCCACGAAAAAGAATGATATCATGCCACCTGTGGCAACCTGGATGGATCTGGAGATGATCACTCTAAGTCAGTCAGACTGAAAAAGCCAAATATCCCATGATATCATGTCAAAGTGAAATGGAATAAAGGATACACATGAACTAGTTTACCAAACAGAAACAGACAATCTACTTAGAGTAGAGACTTAAGGTTACCAAAGGGGAAAGCTTGGGTGGAGGGATAAAAGTAGCCTGGGATTAACATACACACACTACTATATATAAGAAAGATAACCAACAATGACCTTCTGTATATTACAGGAACCTCTACTCAATATTCTGTGATAAGCTATAAGTGAAAAAAAATCTGAAATAGAATGCATCTACCTATATATGTAATCAATCCTTTACTGTATACCTGAAACTAGCAGGAAATTGTATATCAACTATACTGCAATAAAAATTTAACATTAAGTATGTAAGTAAATAAGTCAGCTTACAAACAAACTTCTTTGCACAGCAAAGGCATCCATAAATACACTATAGACAATCTATGGTATACAGAAAGTATTTGCAAAAACTGTAACCTACAAAGCATTAATTTCCAAAATATACATGGATCTCATACAACTCAACATCAGAAAAAGAATGCAATCAAAAAATGGGCAGAAGACCTAATAGATATTTCACCAAGGAAGACATCCAGATTACCAACAGGCACATGAAATGACAGCCAATATTGCTAATTATTCAGTTCAGTTCAGTTGCTCAGTCGTGTCCGACTCTTTGCGACCCCATGGATCACAGCACGCCAGGCCTCCCTGTTCATCACCAACTCCTGGAGTTTACCCAAACTCATGTCCATTGAGTCAGTGATGCCATCCAGCCATCTCATCCTCTGTCATCCCCTTCTCTTCTTGCCCCCAATCCCTCCCAGCATCAGGGTCTTTTCCAATGAGTCAACTCTTCACATGAGGTGGCCAAAGTATTGGAGTTTCAGCCTCAGCATCATTCCTTCCAATGAACACCCAGGACTGATCTCCTTTAGGATGGACTGGTTGGATCTCCTTGCAGTCCAAGGGACTCTCAAGAGTCTTCTCCAACACCACAGTTCAAAAGCATCAATTCTTCGGCGCTCAGCCTTCTTCACAGTCCAACTCTCACATCCATACATGACCACAGGAAAAACCACAGCCTTGACTAGACAGAACTTTGTTGGCAAAGTAATGTCTCTGCTTTTTAATATGCTATCTAGGTTGGTCATAACTTTCCTTTCAAGGAGTAAGTGTCTTTTAATTTCATGGCTGCAATCACCATCTGCAGTGATTTTGGAGCCCCAAAAAATAAAGTCTGACACTGTTTCCACTGTTTCCCCAACTATTTCCCATGAAGTGATGGGACCAGATGCCATGATCTTCGTTTTCTGAATGTTGAGCTTTAAGCCAACTTTTTCACTCTCCACTTTCACTTTCATCAAGAGGCTTTTGAGTTCCTCTTCACTTTCTGCCATAAGGGTGGTGTCATCTGCATATCTGAGGTGATTGATATTTCTCCTGGCAATCTTGATTCCAGCTTGTGTTTCTTCCAGCCCAGCGATTCTCATGATGTACTCTGCATATAAGTTAAATAAGCAGGGTGACAATATACAGCCTTGACGTACTCCTTTTCCTATCTGGAACCAGTCTGTTGTTGCATGTCTGAGATATGCAAATCAAAACAACTGAAGTATCACTTCACATTGGTCAGAATGACCAACATCAAAAAGTCTGTCAACAATAAAGACTCATGTATCCCATTGTTCATTGCAGCACTATTTACAATATCTAGAACATGGAAGCCACCTAGATGTCCATCAACAGGTGAATGGATAAAGAAGTTGTGGTACATATACACAATGGAATATTACTCAGCCATAAAAAGGACCACATTTGAGTCAGTTCTGATGAGGTGGACTAATCTAGAACCTATTATACAGAGTGAAGTGAGTCAGAAAGAGAAAGATAAATACAGTATTCTAACACATATATATGGAATCTAGAAAAATGGTACTGAAGAATTTATTTACAGGGCAACAACGGAATAACAGACACAGAATAGACTTATGGACATGGGGAGAGGGGAGGAGAGGGTGAGATGTATGGAGAGTAACATGGAAACTTACATTACCATATGTAAAATAGAGAGCCAACGGGAAATGCTGTATGGCTCAGGAACCTCAAACAGGGGTCTGTATCAACCTAGAGGGGTGGGATGGGGAGGCAGATGGGAGGGAGGTTCAAAAAGGAGGGGATATACGAATACCTATGGCTGATTCGTGTTGAGGTTTGACAGAAAACAACAAAATTCTGTAAAGCAATCATCCTTCAATAAAAAAATAATTTTTAAAAAGTCTATCAAAAATAAATGCTAGAGAGGTAATGGGAAATGGGAACATACCCATATCATGGGTGGAAATAGAAACTGGCAGTCACTACAGAGAATGTTATGGAGGTCGATCAAAAAATAAAAAATAGAGTTATCATATGGTCCATCAATCACACTCCTGGGCATTGATCCAGAAAAAATGAAAAATCTAATTCTAAAAGATACACTCACACCCAATGTTCATATGTTCATAACAGCACAATTTGCAAGAAACAGCAATGTAAATATTTCCAGATGCATGTATACAGAAAATGTGGTGTGTGCATGTGTGTATATATATGTATATACACACATACATACATACACACGGGCTTCCCTAGTAGCTCAGTTGGTAAAGAATCCGCCTACAATTCAGGAGACCCTGGTTCAATTCCTGGGTCAGGAAGATCCACTGGAGAAGGAATAGGATATCCACTCCAGTATTCTTGGCCTTCCCTTCTGGCTCAGCTGGTAAAGAATCTGCCTGCAGTGCGGGAGATCTGGATTTGAACCTTGGGTTGAGAAGATCCCCTGGAGAAGGGAACAGCTACCCACTCTAGTATTCTGGCCTGGAAAATTCCATGGACTTTATATAGTCCATAGGGTGACAAAGAGTTGGACACGACTAAGTGACTTTCACTTTCATATATACACGCACACACTGGAGTATTACTCAGCCATGAAGGATAAAATAATGCCATTTCTAGCAACATGGATGGACCTTGAGATTATTATCCTGAGAGAATATCATATGATATCACTTATATGAGGAACTTTTAAGTTATGGAAATGATCCTATTTATAAAATCAAAACAGACTCATAGACATAGAAAACAAGGTTATGGTTACCCAAAAGGAAAGGAGGAAGGGATAAGTGAAGACTTAGGGATTAAAAGATACATATTCCTCTATATAAAATAAAAAAGACTTACTGTATAGCATGGGGAACTATATTCTGTATCTCATAAAAACCTATAACAGAAAGAATCTGAATATATATATATATATATATATATATATATATATATATATATATATATATCTCACTTTGGGCTTCCCTGGTGGCTCAGAGGTTAAAGCGTCTGCCTCCAGTGCAGGAGACCCGGGTTCGATCCCTGGGTTGGGAAGATCCCCTGGAGAAGGAAATGGTAACCCGCTCCAGTATTCTTGCCTGGAGAATCCCATGGATGGAGAAGCCTGGTAGGCTACCGTCCACGGGGTCGCAAAGAGTCGGACACGACTGAGTGACTTTACTCACTCACTCACTCATATCACTTTGCTGTACACATGAAACATTACAAATCAACTATACTTCAACAAAAGAAATACAGTACTCCTGGGTCTTCTAACTGAACAATTACTCCAATATTTAAGTTGGTGCAAGTTTTTTTAATAAAGTCAGTCACTCCCTAGATTCCTTAAGATGTCCCCGGTGATGAGAAACGAAGGTCTCTTGCATGCTAACATGTTTGTGGGAAATGTAATGTGTGAGGGTAAATGTGTTACCATGCTTTCATAATTTACAAAATAAAAAATACTTAAATGTAATATGTGAGGGCACGTTTGCGATCTTGATCAGAAAACAATTAGGGAAAGACTGATCAACCTGAATGAGAGTATCCTACACGGACACTGTGGCCAAGACCCAGGTGGAAACCCTTAAGTTGTGGCAGGTTTAGAATGTCCACTTGCAGCCATGGAGTTTGAATGAAGACTTAGAAGTTCCTGCCTCACTGCATAGGTTTTGTGTTCTCTGTACCCTTTATTAGAACATCCTGTGAGGGCCAAGACGTCGAAGTGTTCCGTGTGCAGGACGTGTTCCATACTCACAGGCTTCCAGGTGTGCAGGTACATGGTTTTCTCCTCCCCACAGCCCTCACCTACCTCGTTCCAGGCCTCCTGGAACCTGCAGAGGTCGGAGCCCCTGACACAGACACGAGTCTATCGCAGCACCCAAGACACCTTGACTCAGAAGACAATCCAGTGACCAGGAGCCCCAGAGAATATCGCAGGCTACAGGGGTTCGGGGAGTCTAGAAACTAGCGAGGAAGGAACCCTAAGACCCACACTGCCTGGAGTTCATGACATTGATGCCATCCTTTCCCAGTTCCTTTCAAAACAAACCAACAGGCACGGAGAAATGTGAACACCCAGAGTGCAGACAAGGCAGGTCTGCGTCAAGAGCCCACAGACCCTTCCACCCTGGGCTTCAGGCCCCCCAGCCCCATCCTGGGTGGGATCTCACTTCCTTCACAATAGCTTTGACCCCAGCAAGCCCGGCCCAGGAGTCAAGGAAAGCCCAGCCCGCCCTGTATTCCAGAGCCTTCCATGGGGGCCAGAGGCTGCAGACCCCACCTCCCCCTGGTTCCTGCCAGGCACGGGCACCACCGTCCAACATAGGTAGGCTGGGCCGAGCCCACATCTCAGACACGAGACAGTGTGTTATCCTTTAATGAAGAACCGGGTGAGTGGGGCCCCCATTCTCCTGCAGGCCCCCCTGCAGCAGACACCCCTCACTCCTGGCGGCCTCGGTGGCAGGGTGGCCCTGAGGCAGCCAGCCCTGCTGAGGGGTGAGTTGGCGGTGGCCTCGAAAGGCATTCGTCTCTCGGACCCAGGAACGTGGCAGCAGCAGCAAGGCCAGAGGCGGCTGACGAGGTCAGGGTTGATGGAGCAGGAGGGCGGGATGGGAAGTGGGGCTTCTCCTCCTTTCTCTCTGGATCTCCCTGGGACGGAAGCCAGAGCTCACAACAGTCCAGTCTCTCCAGGGGCTGGAGGCCCTTCTGGCCTGGCCCTGGAAGCCCTTAGTCCTGGCTCCCTACAGACTGACATCACACAGGCAACAGCCCACAGGGTCGCCAGGCGCGGGCGGCAGACCGGGCACCACGCCGCCAGCCTCAAGGCCCCTGGCCTGCGAGGCGAGTCCAGCGGGGCCCGGGCCAGAGCCACCGGGAGCCCGGGAGGCACCTTCCACTAACTCTGCTGCTCAGGCACTACGGGATCTAAGAAGGCGGCCTCTCCTGCGCAGTCCCGGGGCTGTCCAGGCAGGGCTGGGGCACGGCCGGCCCGCGTTCTTGCAGAGCCTACAGATCCGTGACCTTGTTTTCCACGGCTGCCGCGATCTGCTGGAGCCGATAGCCCAGCTGCATCTTCTGGGCCGTGCCGTCCTCCTCCAGGGCAGTGATGATCTGAAACGCAGAGACCAGCTCGACAGGGGGAGGCTAAAACTGATTGACTTGTATTCGCTCAGACCCTACCTGAGGCCTCACGTGGCCATGCTGCAGCAGTTGAGGGTAGGGGCCCGAGAAACCCTGTGGGCTGCCTCACTCACTTCCTCAGGGCCCGGCTGGAGGGAGGGAGGGAAAATGACAGAAGAGTCGCTGCGGGGTTTTAAGGATTCCTGAAGTGGGCGATGGAGTGCCAGACTCAGGACCGAGCACTCAGGGCCGAGGAGCATCACCTCCCCTGGTAAAATCGTTTTCAATGGAGGCCAGCCTTGCCCACCATGCTGGTCTTCTCCCCAGCAAGGCCCCCTGGAAGCCCAGCTCCACCCATCCTGATTCCACATCCACCAGCCAACAAGCAAATCTGAGTTCCCACGTGCCAGGTATAGGGCAAGGAGCAGAGACCTGTGATGTGACAACAGATACGATCCCTGGTGTCGTGGGGCTCGTTGGAGGGGAGACAGCTACTGACCAAACACAGACGGTGCGGGGGGCAGGGACAGGAAGGCTTGCTGGCCACGCCTCCATGGGGGCACGAGACACAGGCCCGTCTTCCCCACACAAGGCTGCGGCACCTGGAAGTCACGCTTGCACACCACGCCTTTGCTCACTGCCTGTCTCTACTCCAGGCCTGGGCCAGGAGGCAGGTCCTCATCTCTCAACAGCAATGGCCACATCCCCGAGGCCATGCAGACGTCTGCGCAGATAATTCCAGCAGGCACTCAGTGGGCTGCTGCATCCGTCAGCAGACTGATGGACACTCTGATCCTGAGGCCTAGCCCAGAATCCCCCCTAAAGCCCCCTCACTGGCTCCATCGTGCCCTCACCTGCCCCAGACCCTACGTCTGGACCCTCTTCTCTGTCTGCAACCTGCAGCCCAGCCAGGCCCATGCCCACAGAGATGGCCTACACACCACATGGCCACATGAGGCCTCAGGTAGGGGTCTGAGCGAGTACAAGTTAATCAGCTTTAGTCTCTCTGCTGTGTCCAACTTTTCACGACCCCATGGACTGTAGCCTGCCAGGCTCCTCTGGAAGAATCCATGGGATTCTCCAGCAAGAATGCTGGAGTGGGTAGCCATTCCCTTCTCCAAGGAATCTTCCCAACACAGGGATCGAACCCAGGTCTCCTGCATTGCAGCCAGATTCTTTACTGTCTGAGTCACCAGGGAAGCCTGAACTAAGTGAGTGGTCCATCAATTGGATTTTTCAACCCTGGAGGGTATGTGAATTCATTTTATAGTCATGGGGGAGTCAGGGAGAGGGAGTCAGCGCACAGTTGGGGCCAACGTGGCTGCCATGTGTCCCACCCCAGCACATCCTGCACACCATCTCCAGGCCCTGCTAGACCCCCAGCCACCCCTGCCACCAGGCCCAGGAGCCCTGCCAAAGGGCCCAGATGGGGAGGGTGGTCGTAGGTAAGAGTCAGGCCAATACCAGGAAGCGTACGGCAAGAACAAACACTGCCCGAGCCCACTGCTCTGTGCCTAGGGGAGACACGGAGCCAGTCACCCACTCACGTCATTCTGACCACGCCCAGGTTCTGCTCACCTGGTCATAGTATTTGTTGATATACTTGTAGAGCTCATGCAGGGCCACTCGAGCCCCCAGGTCTCCAGAGTAGTTCTAGGAGGAGGAGAGACAAGAGGTTTTAGAGCTAAGGGGTGCTGCCAGCCCCTAGGGGACCCCAGGGATGGGGAGTGGGGAAGAGGGCTCGGGAGGCAGAGGAAGGAGCAGAGCCTGGTGTCGGGGAAGCGGAGCCCCTCTCTTGATGAGGGGCTGCCAGGCTCAGCTGGGCACAGGATAGAGCCAAAAAGGGCCTCCTGGGTGAAGAGACCCTGGTTCTGCAGTTCCACCAGGCCCTGGGGTCTCCACTGGGGCCCTGCCTCTCTCCCGCTCCAGGCTCCAGCTGGGACCCTCTGTCACTCCAGGGGACCACAGAGCCCAGCAGGATGGACACTGCTCACAGCCTGTGACCCAGCCCCGCTCTGCTCCGATCTCACTGGAGTCTGTCCTGAGGTCACACCCGGGCCCCTCCCTGGGGACCTCTCTGAGCCTCAGCCTCCTCTTCAGGATGATGGAGTCGATGTCGCCTAACTTGTAGAGCTCTTCTATGAATGCAGTGAGAGGGAATCGAAGCACCCCACCCACAGCAACACCCCCAACTGTAGCCGCTATTGTTTCTGCGCTTGTGATCTTCATCATCTAGGTTTCAGATTTAACATCGTTCATAAATTCCCCGGAGTGTGTGTTTGGGGGCTGTTTTAGGAGTAGGCGGGGGCAGGTCTACACTGCCTGGGAAGCAGAGCAGCAAGATGTGGACAGGCTGGGCCAGACGGTCCTGGGGTTCAATCCCCGCCTCCTCGCTGCCTGGGAACCGTGGTCCATAAACCCTGAAGGGCTGCAAACATCTTAACACCCAGCTGAGTCCGGTCAGGTGGTAGCTGCCGGGACAAGACCCTGCTGCTCTCTGATGAGATGCTGGGAGCCCTGGTATTTTACAGAGGCAGCGGGAACACTCTTCGGAGGCCCCAAGACTTCCCTGTAAAGGAGCAGTGTGAAGCAGGCAGGACCCTTGGGGCAGAAGGCCTATGCCCAACCCAAGAAGTGGAAGGAAGGCCATACCCGAGACAGCTCGGCCAGGATGGAGTTCATTTCTTGATCACTGGCGGGGATGGTCTGTCTGATGTCTGCGTAGTACCTACCAGAGATTATGGGTCCAAAAGTCACTAGGGAAACAAACCCTTCCTCACCCCCCCAGGCCCACCCCGGGGGCCTCTGCTGTAAACATCCACCCATCCATCCACTGATTATCTTCCATACCCAACTCCTTTGCCTCGTACCTTTCCACCATCCGTTTGTACCGGGGAATATCGCGAGCATACAGAAGTTTGTTGATGGGGGAGTCCTGGGTAACAGCAGGTGAGCAGCCAAAGCAAAAGAAGGATGAGAGCCCTATTAGGGTGACCAGCTGTCCCACTGTCCCCAGCACTGCTTCAGTTTTAAAGCCCAGTCCTCAGCCTTCCCTTGTGGCCCAATGGTAAGGACTCTGCCTGCCAATGGCAGGAGACGCGGGTTCCCCGATCCGGGAAGATGCCACATGTCTCCGGGCAACTAAGCCCCTGCGCCACAACTCCTGAGCCTGTGCTCCAGAGCCCAGGAGCCGCAACTATGAGACCACGTGCTGCAACTCCGAAGGCCAGGCGCCCTAGAGCCCGTGCTCCACAACCAGAGAAGCCACCGCAGAGAGGCCCACACCCTGCACCCCACTCGCTGCAACAAGGGGAAAGCCCGCACAGCAAGGAAGACCCAGCACGGCCGAAAATAAATAAATAAAATGAACACAAATTAAAAGAAAACTAAGTCCTGAATCACAGGAAGCCTCCTCAGTCCCAGGCAAGCCGGACGGCTGGTCACCCCAGCTCCTTCCTTCTGTCACCCCTCCCCGCTGTCCCCACCTCTGCCATCATCACCTTGAACTTCTCCCCATCTCTCTTTCCAAGGTCATCTCTCAGCTCCACGTGCCTCCACCCAGACCCAGCAGGGAACTGGCGAGCCGCGTGGAGCCCTAAGACTGCTTCTCCATGTGCTGTCCATTCTCCACAGACTCATCTTAAAACTCAGGAAACTAACCCGGAAATTTAATTACATTGTCCCAGACCATCTCACTCGTGCATGGCTGAGCTGGGATTTGAAGCAGGTCTCTCTCCAACCAGGGCCCACAGTCTAACAGGACCAGACACGTCCTCTACCACCGCACTGGGCTCCAGTCCCAGTTCTGTCCCGGTGGCTGCAGACAGCACACTTCCGTTCTCGGGACCTGCTGCCTCATCCTACAGCTGCAGGGAGGGTGGGGCAAGACTGCACTGCCCGCTGAGAGCCAGGGTCTGAGACCAGATGCCTGCTTCTCAGCCGCTCTCCGCAGGGGCGCTCTCGGCATCCTGGTTTGCCCTATTCTTGACTCACCCAGGAAGCACCTGCAGTATTGCCAGGAAGCAGGGGCTGTGTGAAGATCAGACATCAGAACCGGACACCAGAGAGCACACACCCTGGAGTGGTGGTGTGGCCCTGTGGGTCTCAGCTCATCATGGGCAGAGTGATGAGAGCTCACAGACCAAAAAATGGCTCCCAACAGACAGCTCTACGGATTGGAGCCTTCCATCTCGCTTCTTCATACAGGGCTAGAGACAGATCTCTCAAGAGGTCCCAGGCCAACTGTGGCCCAGCAGACCAGGATAAGCAGATTCTGATCACAGGCCTGAGGAGCCACGAGGGTCCTCCCTGCTGGGTACCTGTGCAGTCCCGGTGGGGACCCTGTATCAGTCACGGACTCTCTGGGTTCTGACCCCTGTGACAACTGACCTGCACCCTCTGTGCCACCAGGCAGCAGCGGTCAGCTCCCCCTCCATGCTTCCTGGCTCCCCTATCCGCACATCCCTGCTCGCCTGGCCCTCCCCGGACTCTCCCCCTTGTACTGCCCTGACTGGTGGAAACCTCCTCCGCTGCCCTTGGAATCCAGCCCCCCAGGCAGCCAGGAGATGCTCGGTGTTTACAGAATCCAAGTCTCTGCCTAGAGACCACCCGGCGGCCCCTCCTCCAAGTCTGAGCTCACGACAGCCAGAGGCCCAGGGGTCAGAAGGCACCCCTCCCTCTTCCTCATCCCCCACATCCACCCCACAGCTCCTGCCCGCCCTGTACCCTCTCAATCCAGCTTGAACGCGGCCACTGCTCATCCCAGGGACAGCACAGCTTCTGCTCTGGACACCGGGCTCCAGTTCATCCACTGGCGACCACCTGGGGGCTCCGCCTAACTCTCAGGTCTGACCCCCCACCCCTGTCCCCAGGCCCTCAGTGGCTCCCCATCACCCTCAGGCTGAGCCCTTGCCAAGTGGCCCTGGCCTCCTGCCACACCCACCAGCACCTGCTGCCTTGTCTTGATATTGTGAATCGGCACACGTGGCCCCGGCCCTTGCTACATCAGCCTTGCTACAAGGCTGAGGCATGGCCTCCTCCCAGGGAGCCTAGAGACAAAGCCCGGCCCAGGGCCGGGGTCAAAGGCCTCCCATATCCTCCTTCCAAACATCCTCCAGAAAGCCGGAATCAGCGAGTGCGCACAGCAGGGTCCACCCCCTGCCAGGCCGCCCCACCCACCCGCCACGCCCTCTCGGCCCACCCCGACCGGCTCACCCGGCCCAGCTTGTGGTCAGCCAGGGTGCAGGCGTCCATGAAGGTCTGGGCGATGACTAGGAGCACCGCATCCATATTGTCGGACGTCTGCACGTCGAACACGAACTGCGGGTTTTTGATTATGTTGATCCAGAACCTCAGGGGCAAGCTGCAAGGGGTGGGGTGGGGGAATGGGAGGGGCCGATGAGCCGCATGCGGGGAGGCAGGCGGGGCCCCACACTGAGCAGGCCCACCCGGCCCGCCCCGCCCCCACCTGTTGGTCTTCCAGATGTGGACGGTGTCCTGGTCCGAGATGCCATGCTGCTGGGCCTGCTCGTCCAGCAGGTCGAAGAAGTACTTTATGGCGAGCGGCACCGGGCAGCTGGTGCTGAGAATCACCTGGAACAGGTCATCCACGAACTTCTGCAGGGTCCCCTGTGGGAGGGGTGGGCGGACACACAGGAGGTGCGGTCAGCAGGGGACCTCGGCCCAGCCCGGCTTCAGCCGCCTGGTGACACCACGTGAGCCCCGCACGCCCCACACCCCATCCCACTGCCTGTCCCGTCCCTGCCCTGAGTGCCACCTTCATAGACAGCAGGCGTGTCAGGTAGATCTCCGGGATGGCCTTGGCCCGCTCCCGCTCCCCGCCCCGAAGGCTGCCCCTCCGAGGCCTGGGCGGCTCCGGCTCCTCGCTGGGCTTCACCAGGTGCCAGGGCCGGATGCCCCCCTCATCCACATCCTCCAGCATCGGGGTCCCTGTGCCGAGACCTTACAGCTTGTCACCCCTTGTCAGTGCCCGCTGCCCTAGGCCCCTGGGGTCCTGCCAACACCCAGCAGTGTGGGGGCCCCAGCCCCGCCCCGGGTGGAAGGGAAGCCCACCCTGAGATCCAGAGGACCTTCTCCCATTACTGGACCCCGGGCAAACCAAGGGCAGAGGACTGTGATGGGGGGAGGGGGGCAGGGGGATAGGTACTCACTCTCTCCTGGCACGTAGTCCTGGCTTTCCCGGAGGACGTGCTTGGTGAGGCAGGGCACGAGGGCCACAGTTGCTCCGTCGGGGACCTGCTGACCACAGTTGGTGACCCCTCCGCCAGCCCGCCCCACCGCGCCCCCCCAACCCCCGCTCAGCTCGCACCCCTCCCACCTTGTAATGCTGCAGGGTGTTCAGGCGCCTCCACAGACCCTGGATCTCAGATGTCACGTCCTCGTCGGAAAGAATGAGATGCCCGGCCACCCCAGACCGCCACTCTGCAGGGACAAGGCGGGCTCGGTCCAGGGCTTTCAGAACACCCTTCCTGCAGCGGGTGCTGTCCCCTCTTCCCAGAGGCACTGGCCCCTCTGTGAGGAGCAACCTCACCCAACTTCTCGGAAGAGCATAAACAGGGGCCCCTACCAGGCGCTAGGTCATCCCTGCAGAGATGCTGCAGAGTCAACCTGCCTCCCCCTGCCCCCTAGTGATAAGATGACCCTGCAGAGCTGGGCTAGGGCCAGCCCTAGCCTCGGGGTACCCAGACCACCCATCCCCTCCACCCTTACCGACATCCAGGGTGCGGGGATCTGGACGCTGGGCAAGGGGCACTCCTTTATAAAGCTGATCCAGCATTTTCTCCTTGGCCTGGGAGATGGTGTCACAGTCCAGGACCTTCACGGGCACGCCCTGGGCTTCTCCTGCTCCGTGCCCCACAGCCAGCAGCGCGTTCAAGGTCTGTGCACGACACGTGGGGGCAGTCAGGGCTCACGGCACACGTGGGACGACCAAGATGTCAAGGCCAAGGACAGGGACAACCCGTGAGGAGGCCACCGCCTCTGACCTTAAGGCACCACACAGCCACCCACTCGTGTCTCTTCACCTGCCTGCCTCCCCACGGACAGCGGTGCCCTCCACCCTGTGCCCAGTGTGCTAGCGTCTGTTGGGTGAATGGCAGAAAAAAAATGGGAGAGCACCAGTCCCTCTGCACTCGGATCCCCAGGCTCCTTGGCTCAGCCAGTCAGGCCAAGGAACCTAAGAAAACCTAAGAAACATGAGTAAGAAGTGGAGTTCCTGCCAGCTGGCCAGAGGAGCAGGTAGGCAGAGTCTGAATGGGATTTTCCCCAAAGCAACTCCAGGCAGAGCACCAAGGGGAAAGCAAACCCAGAGGGAAAGGATGGGCAGGTCTGCCAGGCTGACTCCCAGCCTGGTGGGCTCAACCACACACCCCTGGCTGAGACACAGGTCAGGCAGACACTCAGGCCCCGACACAGTAAGGACCTGGGCTGGCTGCTCCCTAGACCCTGGCTGTGGGTACCCTGACTCCATTCCAAACCTGGGGAACCTCTGAGCCCCGAATATTCAAGGTCTGGCCCTCAAGCCTCTATCCTGTAGCCAGCCGGAAGTTAGGCTGGCTCCAATCAGATGCAGACAATCACACGTGATCGCCCTGCTCACCCTCATGGAGACTGACTCACCAGCAGGCATGCATGCGCATGCGCGTACAAACACACACACACACACACACACACACACACACACACACACACACACACACTCACACTCTCTCTCTCTCTCTCTCTCTCTCTCACCAGGGGACGGTACTCCACATCCTCTCGGAGCAGGCGGTTGTCATTCAGGGTGTATTTGGCTTTGCCGGTCACACTGTCTACTGGCCCTTTGTCCACTTGATGCTTAATTCCACGGAAAAGCATGTACAAAGGCTCCCCTACTGCGTCCTGGGGAAGCAGCAGGCAGTTAGGGCTCCCGGGGTGGGTGACAAGCATGGGGAAGGGACAAGGTGCAGGCCACAGAAGGCTAAAGGTGACTCAGGACGTGCTGGGCAGGGGCGTGCCGGCCAAGAAGCTGTGCGGGTCAAATCCCGACCCTCCCTGGAGGGGAGCCTCGTCTGCCTCTGCCTCGCTCACCCTCACGAAAGTGTAGAGACAGATGGACATCCAATTGGTGAGCAGCTTCTCCACTACGGTCTCTGTCCTGGGATGACAAGGAGGGCAGGGCAGAGTCAGCAAGTGCAGGGGCACCCAGGGCTGTCTATCTGGCAGACCCCACACCTGGAGGGCCTGACTCAGGTCTTGCCTCCTGCTGTCCCCGGCCACCCCGCCCCGTGGCCGCTGGCGGACACACAGACCTGCGCAGCATCAGCTTGGGATTCTTGGCCACATACTGGGCCACCAGGTCACTGAGCAGGGTGCGCAGGATGTCGGTGAAGTACTCCAGCTTTCCATGCAGCGCCACGGTGAGCAGAGATGCCACGTAGGCGCGGTCCCGGGCTGAGAAGGTGCGCTGGCTCTCCAGGGTGTGGATGAACTGGTGCCAGGGAAAGGGGACAATGGGTGGGCAGGGAGGGCAGATTCAGAAACAGAGGGACTGAGAAGGGGCGGGGCCGGAGGGCTCGGGGGCTCCCTCCCCATCCCTGGAGGGTTGGGATGGAGGGGCCAGAGGGGCTGGCACCTTGGTCAAGAAGAGCTTGCTGTTGAGTAGGTTGGACAGCTGCCCCAGCCCCTGCTCCACAGTGGGCCGCCTGCTCTCAGGCACGCCCAGGTCCCGGTGCAAGGGCGACTCCTGGTGCCCAGGGAAGAAGACCCTCTCGGCATACACCTTGTAGTCGAGGAAGGGAATGCCACTGCCCAGAAGGTCACTGGTGAGGTCGGTCATCTCGGTCATCAGGTCTGTGCAGCACAAGAGGCAGGTGTGGGCGCAGATCCCAGGAGACAGGAGCAGGCTGGGTGCGGAGCCCTGGGGCGCAGGGCCTGGGCAGCCTCACCTGTGAACTCCTTCTTGCAACGGTCCCGCACGCTGCTCTCCAGGTTCTCCAGTTGGATCTGCACTTTCTTATAGTCCCTCAGGGCCTGCTTGCTCTTCCTCCTGCTCAGCACCAAGGTCAAGGCAGGGAAGGCCAGGGGAGGCCTGAGCCCTTGCAGGGTCCCACCAGGCCCGGGCCCACCCCAGTCTAACCCAGCCATGCCCAGCAAGCCAGGGTCTAGTTAGAATAATTCAACCTGTCCCATCCTAGGCAAGTCACTCCCACCCGTGACCCAGCCTAGCCTGGGATCAGTAAACTGTAACAGGGCCAAGTCCGGCCCCTGGCCAGCTTTTGTAAATAAAGATTTGTTGGAACACAGCCACGCTTGTGTTTGTACACTGTCTGCAGCCATTGCCAGGCTGGAATGGCAGAGCTCAGCCACTGCTGCTGAGACCACCTGGCCCACAAAGCCCAGAATAGTCTCCTGCCCTTTCTAGGAGGCGTTTGCCGACCAGTGGTCTAGTATGCCCCTTCCCAGTCCAACCACCCTGCCACCTGCCCAGACCAGCCACACCTGGCTATACTCACCTGTACATAAGGACAATGATGATGACACCCAGAGCCAGGAGAGAGGTGCCCACCCCCAAGCCCACCTGGGCTGCCATGGGAAAAGCCACGGGGCTCTCGCCATCGTACTGCACGTGGCCCAGGGAGAAATGAAGGTTCCCCATCTGCACCTGCAAGGGGAGCCCCCGTGAGCGCGAGTTCAGCACACGCCCAGGGCCCGCCCCAGCCCAGCGCTTTGCCCACTGACCGTGAACTCGGGCAAGGCGTCGGGTGCCTCCCGGAGGGCGTGGTGCCGGGGGAGGGGCTGCTCCATGGGAGGCTCGCAGTACAGGTGGTGCCGGGTCAGCGTCCTCACCACGCACGGGCCGTCCCCGATCATGGCCACCACCTCCTCCTTGGATATCGCGAGGTCCAGATTCTCCCCCTGGAACACGGAGTCACTGATCGATCACTCAGAACTCTTCCCTAAAGGGAGGAGCTGATGGTCACTCAGATCTTATCTCCCCAAACGCGGGAAGGACGGTCCTGAGACCCACCCGCAGGAGCAGGGTTCATGGTGTCTCGGCACTTCTTGCCATGCACATGGGTTGACAACCCCATGATGTTTTCCAAGCTGCCTCCTGACCTTTTCTGCCCCTCTCTATCTTCCTTTCTCTTCCTGGAAAAGTCTTAAACTTTTCCAGAGCTAAAAATCTGGAGAATAGGACTTGCCTGGTGGTCCAGAGGATGGGAACCCACCTGCCAATGCAGGAGACATGGGTTTAATTCCTGGTCCAGGAAGATTCCACATGCCAAGGAGCAACTAAAGCCCATGGACCACAACTACTGAACCCCTGTGCCCACGTGCCATGCAACAGGCGTGGGGGGAGCTTGTGATGAGAGGCCCGAGCCCCGCAACCACAAAGAGTGGCCCCCACTCTCTGCAACTGGGAGGAGCTTGCACAGAATAAAGAAGATCCAGCACAATTAAAAATAAATATAGGGACTTCCCTGGTGGTCCAGTGGCTGAGACTCCGTGCTCCCAATGCCAGGGGCCCAGGTTCCATCTTTAATGCGGGAACTAGATCCCACATGCCCCAACTAAGAATTCACATTCACAACTAAAGAATCTGAATGCTGCAACAAAGATGGAAGATCCTGCCATGCCGCAACCAAGACCAGGTAAGTCAAATAAATTAATAAATATTTTTGAAAAATAAATAAACATAAATAATGTTTTTAAAAAGATGCAATGATCTGTGGGGAAAAAAAAAAAGAGGAATCCACCTGCCAAAGCAGGGGACATGAATTCAATCCCTGGTCTGGAAAGATTCCACATGCCGTGGAGCAACTAAGCCCATGTGCCACAACTTCTGAGCCCATGAGACCCAGAGTCCATGCTGTGCAACAAGAGAAGCCACCGCAATGAGAGGCCCGCGCTCTCCAACTAGAGAGTTAGTCCCCACTTGCTGCGACTAGAGAAATCCCATGCAGCAACGAAGACCCAGCACAGCCAAACAAACAAACAAACAAACATTTAAAAAGTCTGGAGAACATAAAGCTGGGCCCAAATCCTGCCCAGGGACCTAAAGAAGCAGAGCCCCTGTGGTGTCTGCTGGTTCACTGGGTGGGCAATGATGGGCTATCTACCTATGGCCTTTCAGGGTCCCCACCTACTGTGTGTATCAGAACACGTGGCAAGTACGTGTCTGCATGAGACAGGCTGCCAAGTGGCAATCAGCCCAGGCACCTGCTGCGTACCTGACCACCACAGTGTGCACCAAGCCATTTACATATTGTTATTCAGACACCTGCCACAGAGCGTGTCAGGACCCAGGCCACGGGACCCAATCCAGGCACCCCAGCACCAGCCCCCTCAGCAGCCGCTGGGTCCATGCCCCAGCCCCTGCTCTGCTGTTGTGCCGGCTCTGCCATACACAGCAGTACTGCCCGGCAAAGTGAAGGGGGTTGGGGCCCCACCCAGTCCCATCTGAAGCAGTACCTCCACAGAGAGCACACTCCCAGGCTTGTGCCGGAACGGTGCGCTGGGGTCCTCAGGGTTGAGGGGCTGCAGGATGGGGTCGGCCTCATAGGAGAAGGGCGTGGGGTTCAGTGTCGCAAAGTCAAAGACCAGGTTGTCAAGGATAAATTCCACACGGACCCAGGGGTCCTCGGGCAGGCCTGGGAGGGCCGGCGTGCGGCACGTGATGAGCTGGGAGGAGTTCACGTGGCAAGGCTCCTCAAACTAGGGCAGAGGGAGGGAAGACGGGGAGGGACCGCTGAGAGCACACGCGAGGTGGGCACAGCCTCCACTGGTGCCCGCCCCCCACGGCCGTCCAGGGCTGAGCTGGGTGATGGTGAGCCTGGTGCAGGCGGGAGACGCCCATGGGGGTCTTACATGAAGGCCACCACAGGACACGCCGGGGGAGCACGCTGTCTCTGGGACCACTCGGCGCCTCCGCTCAAGCCCCTGGCCCAGCCTTGACGCTCTCACGGCCACGGTGACGCGGATTCTTGGTGTCTGTACCACATCTAAATTCTGGCCACAGACCCGGATCTCGCGGCCTCCACTGAAAACACAGCCCAGGAACCACTTGTGGCTCATGTGAACCTCGGGCGCAGCCCAGGCCCCGATGTTAGGTCAGCCCCATCCCAAACCCAAAGAAGAGGGTGACCGAGGACCAGATGGTTGGATGGCATCACCAACTCGGTGGACATGAGTTCGAGTAAGCTCTGAGATGGTGAAGGACAGGGAAGCCTGGTGAGCTTCAGTCCATGGGGTCGCAAAGAGTCAGACACACCGAGCGACTGAACAATATACCCAAAGCCCCACAACCCCTCTCCCTACCAGCGCTGTTGCAGGTGAAGCCCCTACTAGAGCCCTACAAAGCCCCAAGGACTGGAGCCGCAAAGACCTCGCTGCCACTGCTACGCGGCCGTGCCCTTGGCCCAGCACCTGAGGAAGCTCTTGGTGGGACTGGCAGACGTGACATTGGGGTCCGATGTGTACTCGAACTGGCTGTGCTGAAGCCTCCGCTCGGCGGCCCCAAACCACACAGCCACGGGGAGTGTAGCAGGCGTGGGGTGCGGGCTGGTCTCGCATTGCAGTTGCTCAGCCTGCTGCTCCAGCAGCCTGGGGAAGGGAGGGAGCAGTGGGAGGCGGGCCGGGCCAAAGGGGACACCGGAGTGGGGAGGGGGATTGCAGGACTCAGACCTGCTCAGGCCTCAGTTCACTCCCCTTCAGTGCTGACTGCTGTCTCCACGGGTGACCCTGGAGGTGCACACCACCACCCCCTGCCCCCCAACAACCCCGCATCAGGAGGGGCTGGCTGCTTCCTGACTCGGTCCCTGTCCCCCTTTCTCCTCTCCCCAGCAGGCCACCCCCTCCATCTTCTCCCTGGGGCACAAGGATGGTTGCAGGATGAGGAAGCAGCCCTCACAGGTGACAAGGCTGGTCGCCCACCACCACTCGGATGTCCTCCAGCCGCCCGGTCAGAAGCTTGGAGCCGTGCAGGGTGAGGCTGGTACCCCCAGCTCTGGGGCCCCGGGCTGGGAAGACAGACTGCACCCTGGGATCCTGTAGGAAGGGGAAAGGGAGAAACAGTCAGGCCTGAGGCCAGAAACAGGGAGGCAGAGGGACCCGGATGTAGCGCAGAGGCCCTGGGGTGGGAGCCCCAAAGGCAAACCAGGGAGCTGGAAGGAGCCGCATGATGGGGTGGGGACCGGGCAGCCAGGCACCTGGTAGGCAAAGTCATGCTCTGAGACGCCACGTCCTCTTCCTGGTACCTCCACCGTCACGGCGCCTGCCACCTCCTCCCTGCTGGCCCCAGTGATACACACGAGGCTGTGGGCACAGGGCAAGCTGAGGTGCTGGGCCACACTGAGGACCCCTCAAACCGACCCGGCTGCCCCCTCCCTGGCCCACTACATCAGGTGGTCTCCCTGCTCCGGATACTGACAGATTCTCTGGCTTTGGAATGAATTCCTTAACAGCTTGCCAGAAGGCTCTGCCATCTGAGAATTAATATTCATGGTTCGATCCTTCAAGCCCAACCCCAGACCTCCACGGACGAGGAGAATTTCTCTCTCCTTGGGGCACAGATTTACCAAGGGACCCTGTAATGCTGGGGGCAGGGGTGAGCTGAGAGTTGAGCGGACCTGACTAGTGACCTTCACTGCGGCGCACAGCACCGGTTACAAGGTGGTGATACCTTGGGACTTCCCTGGTGGTCTAGTGGTAAAGAATCTGCCTTGCAATGGAGGGGACGCCGGTTCAATCCCTGGTTGGGGAACTGAGATCTCACAAGTCTCAGAGCAACTAAACCCATTCACCGCAACTACAAGAGTCCATGAGTTCATGTACCAAAATGATAGATTCCCAACACAGCTAAATAAATATGTGTGTGTGTGTGTGTGAGTGTTAGCGCTCAGTCGTGTCCAAATCTTTGCGACCCCATGGACCGTAGCTCACCAGGCTCCTCTGACTATGGAATTCTCTAGGCAAGAATACTGGAGTGGGTTGCCATGACCTCCTCCAGGGATCTTCCCAACCCAGGGATCAAACCCACAGTTCCGGCATTACAGGCAGATTCTTCACCATCTGAGTCACTAGGGAAGCCTATATGTATGTGTGTATATATATATACATATATTTTTTAAAAAAAACACCACGGTGATACAAACTTGACTCCCCCCCAAAAAACTTCCGAATGCCTCTAGTCAGGTCTGGGGTTGGACGTGAAGGGAAAGTGAACAATCTAAGAAATGTTAGTTCTCAGCCAGGAAACAGAAGCTCGAGGCCAATCACTCTCCAGAATGTGAAGCCTGTAGCAGCTGGACTCTGACATTGTCGCGGTCACTGCAAATACCCCCAGGGAGCAGAACCACCAAAGTGTGAACTCCCCGGGAGAGGCTTCCGCTGGAATGCATTTTGATCATTTTGTACGTCAGTTCAGAAAGGACTTAAGTCTCGTGGTTCTAGGATCATTAACAGTCACCCCAAGCTGCTGGTTATAGTACACTTAGTACGTTCTGGCCGCAAGGACAAGCTCTAGAAAAGTCTTGTTGAAAACCAGACCACGGGGCCTACAGATGCAGACCTCTGCAGGAAGTGGGGGAGGTGGTCTGAGGATCTGCTCTGGGGGTTTTGGACCCACTCGCCAGGTAACCCTGACATCCAGCGGGTTGGGGACCTGTGGCTTAGAGATGTCTCCTTGGCCTTGTTCTGTGTGTGCCTCTGCGACCCTGTAACTACCAGCCTGTAAGCCACAAGCTCCGGGAAGGTGGCAGGGGTCCCAGAGCCTGGCACTCAGCAGGTGTGTCACAAGTCAACCTGTCCACTGAGGAGTCCGCCAGGGGCAGTGCTTGGGCAAGAAGTGCCAGAGGGCAGGAAGGTCAGCCCCGGAGCACAGCACCAGCTGCCACAACTACGTGCACGGTCACTTGGAAAGCCGGAAGCACACCGAGGCTGAGCCGGGAAGCAGAGCTGCCTGTCAGCTCTGGGCAGGGACTGGGCTGCAGGCCAGGAAACTGCAGGTTCGTGCACCAAGCCAAGGCCTGCACAGCAACCCCAGCCCTGAGACGCTGTGACCAGAGCCAAGGGAAGCGGGGAGAGGGGCGCGCAGACAAGCCGCAGGTGGATGGCGCTTAGCCGGAAAGCCAGCCACGGAGCCCACGGGGTGTCCCCTGCTCCTCCCGGTGCAGCCCACTCACCTGCTGGACACCTCGTACTCCTGGGCGTCCACAGCACAGGGCACTCCAGCCACTCTGACCGTGTCCTGCACGTCCTGCACGTGCTGGCCCAGGTTGGAGCCCCTGATGGTGACCCGGGTGCCGCCATCTACAGGCCCAGTCAGTGGCTCCACCTATTCCAGGACAGGGACTGGTCACCTCTGGGGACCTGGTGACCAGCCTGGAGAGACAAGAGACAGCCCAGCCTCTTCCACCTCTCCGCCCCCTGAACCCACAGCAGCACACCCCCACTCTTGAAGGGATGCGCCAGTATTTTAACTCACTGAGTGGATGACAGGTGCTGGGCACTGGGTGACCACAGCTTCAGCCTCGCCACAGGCCTCCCGGGCCATGCACTGAGGATGCTCCCCCTTGCACCACACGCAGCCGTACTGGGGCAGGGCAGTTTGGCAGCGGCTACAGTCCTCGTGGCCCACGGAACAGTCATAAAGCACCACTGCGGGGTGGAGAGACGAGAGTGACAGGCAGGCTGGGAACAGCCCGTCCCTCCAGCCAGTCCCTGCAGCCCCAGGTGGCTCACCATGAAGCCCATCCACGCTGTCCACACGCAGACGGCCAGCCCGGCGCAGGAACAGCCCCACGCGGAGCTCTGGCTGCAGAGCCTCATAGCTGAGCTGGAGAAACGGGAGTGGGGTCAGAACCCGGGGTTAGGGGAGCCACTGGGCCTGGGGAGAGGGTGGTCAGAGAAAGGACCAAAGTGTGTGTTCCCTTTGTGGGAACACAAAGCCGGAAGTCAGAGGTGGGGTACAGGATCCCCCGAGGCACAGGGTCAGAGCAGAACCCCTGGGGCACAGGGTCAGAGGTCAGAGAAGAACCCTCGAGCACAGGGTCAGAGGTCAGAGCTGGGGTACAGCATTCCCTTGGGGTCACATGGTCAGAGAGTGAGCTGGGGTGAGCGTGGCGCAGCCAGCGAGCTCAGTAGCCGCCCTGAGGCCAGCCTGCGGCCAGCGCCCAGGACTCGGGGGTGTACCTGGTGCGGCCGGCATGTGACGTGGCACCGGGTATCTGGAGGCGGCTCACACTCGACCCGGGCCTCAACCACCACCTCCCGACCCTCCAGCTCCATCACACACTCGTGCTCTCCTGGGCTGTCCTGGGGGCAGAGGACACGGCGGCGGGGGCAGCTTCAGGATCCGGGCCTGGTGAGCTCTGCGGGGCCCCCAGCACAGTCCCTGGGCTGGGATCGAGGCCTGAGGTCACGCTCTCCCCTCCTCCCCGGGACTTGTGTCTAGTTCGCTGACAGCCAAGGAGGCCACTGCTTCCTCCTCTGGTGGCTCAGGCAGTAAAGAATCTGCCTGCACTCCCGCCACGACAGCCAGTGAAGAACAACAGCCAAGGCTCTGGGCTACCCCGGGGCCGTGGGCCTCAAGAAGGGCCACAAGGACGTGAGCAAGCTGAGGCACGCTGCCGCTGCCGCGGACACCTCACCAAACACACCAAGTTCGTGCGGAACATGACCTGGGAGGCGTGCGGCTTCGCCCCTTATGAGCGGCGGGCCAGGGAGCTGCTCATGGTCTCCAAGGATAAGCGGGCCCTCAAGTTGATCAAGAAAAGGGTGGGGACACGCATCCATGCTAAGATGAAGAGAGGAGCTGAGCGACGTCTCAGCCACCATGAGGAACGCAGTAGCCAAAAAGGACTGAACCTTTCCCCTCCAAACACAGTAAACCTTTCCAGAAAAAAAAAAAAAGAATCTGACTGCAACACCATAGACCTAGGTTCAATCCCTGGGTGGGGAAGATCCCCCGGAGAAGGAAATGGCAACCCACTCCAGTATTCTCGCCTGGGAAATTCCATGGACAGAGGAGGGTGGAGGGTTGCAGTTCACAGGGTTGCAAAGAGTCGGCCATGACTGAGCAACTCACACACACACACACACACACACACACACACACACACAGAAAGGAGGCCATGGCGACACCCGTACACGGGCCACACACACCTGGAAGAGGCGCAGGTTCCGGCCCAGCAGTCGCACTTCTCGCCGCACGTGGACGGGCATCAGGCTGGAGCCCTGCACGCTCTCCACACAAGGGCAGGAGGCTGCCCCCCAAGTCGCTTCCTCCTGCAGCCCCAAGCGCAAGGCAGTCTATGGCACCCACCCGCTGTCACAGCGCCCCCTCCCCAGGCAAAACCCCGGGGGGCCCAGGCCAGCGCGAGGCGGCACACCCCACCCTCCGCCCCATCCCTCGGCAGAATCACGAGGTGGGCCCCCATCCCCTCCCCTGAGGACCCTTCCTGGGCCGGGTCTCACCAGCTCCCCGAGCTCAGGAGTGTCGTACTGGTAGTCCAAGCTGGACAGGAGGATGAGCGGGGCGGGAGGGCCCTCGTGCTCAGCGGAGTCTCCATCACCTGAGAGGAGGCTGGAAGTGGAGAAGGCGGGCATATCACCCCCCGTCCACTCGTCTGCCTCGGGCAGCTCGCCGCCTTCTCTCATGAGCCAGTCCAGAGCGGGCTTCGTGGAGCCAGCGGCCCCTGGGAAAGTGGTGGTGGGGGCAGAGCCGGGGGGGTGGTCCTGGGGGCCCGCCGAGGGGAGGGCCTCGGGGCCAGGCTCCACAGGGGCGGGAGGCAGGGCCTCTGCCTCAGAGGGTGGTAGGTGTGAGGCCAGCAGGTCCTCAGGGGTGGCCAGGGGTCCTAAGGCCGAGGGGGCGGGCACAGCGGGTCCAGGCGTGCTCTGGGGGCTGGAGGGGGCAGGAGGAGGGTCCTCGGGGAGAGGCGACTCCGTGGGAGCCGGGGCAGGGGTGGGGCCAGTTCCTGCCCATGGCACCCAGGAGCTGAGCGGGGAAGGCCTGGCCCCAGGGGGGACATCGGAAGCTATGGAAGGAGTGTCCACAGGCAGGGTGTCAGGGATGGGAGTGACCATGGCCTGGGGGGCTGTGGGTGGGAAGGAGGTGGGTGCATCTTGGGCAGGAGGGGCCAGGGAGAGAAGCGGGCTCTAGAGGGGGAGGCAGAGAGGGACAGGAAGGGACAGGAAGGGCCACTCAGCAGGCAGGCGCGGGAGCAGGCGGCAGGCAGGAAAAGGGTATGTTAAAAGGAAAGGAGACCAAGGAGAAGAGAGACAAAAACAGCCCATTAATTCTCCAGAGGGGATGGGAGGGGGCAGGGGGTAGGCTCTGGGGCATCTGTGCCAAGGTGGGGCGCAATGCCCAGACCTCTCCTGCCTCTCAGTCGCTAACAGCCTCTCCCGAAACAGGTGGGATGCTGATAGCCATCCTCCAGGGAGCAGGTCCCACACGGCAGCTCAGGTGCTTGTAACGGAGCACTTGGGCAGGCAGACACACAGAGCCCGGGCCACCAGAGAAACCCTCACGACGGGGACCCCCATGCCCCACCCCGCCCTCCCACCCAGACCCAGCAAGGCGATGGTCTCACCTGTTGGCCGACCACCGTGGGCCCGGCATCACACGAGGCCCTGTGTGTGCAGAGGTGCTGCCAGACACACCAGTTACACCCCCAGCGGCTGCTCACGCAGGCCTGGCACCTGCACAGAGCACAGTCATGGGGGCGCGGGGGCGCCACGGGGCAGCCCACAGTTGTGGGGAGCACTAGGGGTCGGGGTGAGGAACTCACGGTGCTGACGGGCGGAGCAAGGTGACGGCCACGCAGTCGTAGAAGGAGAGGGCAGCCTCGGCGATCACGACAGCGCCAAACCTGAGCTCCATGCTCACGGACACGTGGTCTGCAGAGAGGGGAGGGGCTGGGCTGAGAACAGGGGAGGGGCACCCGGATCCCGAGACCACACGGAGTTTGGGATCAGCACTCCAAAGGTCAGGAACACAGTCCACAGAGTAGGAAAGAGGGACTTGAGGGGACCCGGGAACAGACAGAGGACGCAGAGAAAGGCACCGTTTCAGCGTCCTTTGCCTACATTCACACCTCATCCCCATCACACCCCTTGGAGCAAAATGGGAAGATGGCGGGGCTCCTTCTCTCACCCACCGGCTCCTCTTGGCAGCTCTGGGGCCTCGCTAGGGTCCGGGGAGGGGCACATCACCCCAGAATTGGTCAGCAGGGCAGGACTCTGGGATTCCCCGAAGTGGCAGGAGTAAGACTCCCCTGGCCACAGTGCGGGCAGGTCAGGTACGGACAAGAAAACCTGCCAAGAGAGGCCGGGACACCATTGGAGCCCCCAGGCAGCAGATCAGGCTCTGTGTACAGGCGCCCAGTGTGGGCAGGCACCTGTGGCCACCGGCCCCCAGGGGTCACAAGCATCCCTCCCAGCCTGGGTTAGTAACAGGGCCCTGCCTGCTCTGGTCTTCACCTCCCTCCTCTCCTCACGGCTGATGTTGGCAGGACTCAAGGCTGCCACACGCAGACATCCCAGCTCAGGCTGGAAGCTCCACAGCCACCGCTCTGAGCCCCGGCCCCGAGAGCACTCGGAATGGCGACTGCACCTGGACGAGAAGGACCAGTGTCCACGTGTGACCCTCAGGGGGCCACTGGCAGTTCACGGGGCAGGGACACATGCAATCCTAGGGACCTGGGCAAGATCCTCAAAGGGGCCATGACATGCCTGGCAAGTCAGGGTGGAGGATGAGACTGGCACATTCAGGGGTCAAAGGTGGAGAGTCAAGGGCCAAGGACCGGGAACCCTGGAGACAGGGCAAGTGGGTAGGAGCATTGCGGGCAGGAGGCTGGGTGTGGGGTGGGCATGATGGGGGGGGCACTGACCTGCCGAGGAGCACACACCACCCACAGTATGGGTCCCTGTGAGCCAGGCAGGACGCACAGTCCAGGTGCTGAGCACAGGAGGCCACGGGAACCTTGAGAAGCTATAGCAGCAAAGAAGACTTGAGGCCAACGATCCAAGTGCCGGCAGCTCACCCACATACAGGGCCCCGGTTCCCTCAAGGGCCCTCCCAGCTGCCACGCCCTCCCTGGGGGCACCTAGCACTCACCATGCTTTGGGTCATGACAAACAGGTGCTGGAAGGCCCCATCAAAGATGAGGTCTCTGCTCACCGCAGACCCCTGCTGGACAATCTGGGTGGAGTACGGGTGGCCATCACTCCCTGGGCCCAAGTAGACCTGAGATCAGAGACCACAGGGTCTGAGGCCCAAGGCCCGCCCTGCTCACCCCAGTAAAGCAATTTACAGGTAGAATTTCCTCCTAGGCAGTACAGGTCATTACCACCCAGCCCCAGGGTGGGAGCAGGGGTATCACGGGTAAACGCCATCCGGCCCCAGAAAGAGGAACACAGGTCATCTCCCCCAGCCTGGGGCCAGAGATACATAGATCTCACATCGCAGCCCCAGGGGGTCCCAGGCATAGCTCTGCCCAGGCTGGGTCCCCAGCAGCCCATCTCTTCCGGATCTGAGGCAAGGCCCAGTACCTCCTGTGGACTCACCCTATGCAGCTGCCCTTGACTGTCGCCCAGGAAAGCAATGGTATGTCCATCTTCCACGGTGATTGCCACAGCTGTTAGCTGGACCCCCGGCCACTCCAGAACCGGCGTGGCTTCCAGGGGGACACGGCTGGCCATGGGGCTGGGCGTGTGGTCTGAGCCACAGGGATACGCATCCAGAGTGTCCTGCAGACAGCCAGAAGCCCAAGTTAAGCCCTCCCCAGATCTCCTCCATCCTCCCTAAACAACCCCATCCCCTCTCCCAGCATCTCTGCCAGTTCTTGGCTCTCCCATAGCCGCATCCTTGGTCCTGCCTCAGTGGCTTCCCTCCACAGTCTGCAGCAGCTCCATCGCCTCCTGTGATCCCCACATGTCTGGGGGCCCCACTTTCTCCCATCCCTGGCCTGGGAGTTGCTTCCTCCAGTTCATGCACAAGCCTTGCCCTGGACCATTCTTCCAAAACTTCTTCCAGCTTGCATCCTTCTCTCCATGTCCACTAACCTGGGTCCCCTCCCACCTCTCACTGAGTCAGTCTACCTATATGCAGCTTCTACCCTTTTCATCCAACCTGCATGCGTGCTAAGTCGCTTCGGTCAGGTCCGTCTCTTTGCGACCCCATGGACTGTAATCCACCAGGCTCTTCTGACCATGGGACATCCCAGGCAAGAATACTGGAGTGGGTTGCCATACCTCCTCCAGGACATCTTCCCTAACCAAGGATTGACCCTGCATCTCTTATGTCTCCTGCATTGGCAGGCGGATTCTTTACCACTAACACCATCTGGGAAGTGTTCGCCCATCCTGAGACGAGAGCCAAACAAGTCTCACCAAGCCTGAACCTCACTTGCCTCTCAAGAAACTTTAAACAATAGAGTCCAACCTTGCCACATTCTGGGTCCCTGCCCAGTACCCTAAACCCTCAAACACCCTGTCAGTCCACCTACACAAATGCCATCCCTTCAGTGCCAGATCCAAGCATAGCCCTGTACAGCTGGCTGTCTGTTCCCCCTGTATGCCACTCTTCCTATAAGGTATCCCTCCATCGCCCAGACACAAAGGAATCACTTAACATCCGCTGACCTGACCAGTAAATGCCTGCCCAGTGGCCTCAGAGACAGGGAAGGGCTGGCCAGCGCCAGGACTTACCACGGGCAGCTGAGCACAGTCGGAGTTGACATCATACTCGATGTAGGCCACCTCCGCCCCGTCCTCGGCGCGGCCCTCCTGGGTGTAGCAGGCGTCACGGGTGCGATTAGCAAGGTGATCCACCTCATCCAGGGGGAAGGCGCAGAGCGCCGATGCACCAGTAGTCCCGGCAGCTGCCGATGGGGGCCGGCCCACGCTCGGGGGAGCCGCGGAGGAGAAGGCCACGAAGAGCACCTCGCCCTGGGCCACGTCCGCGGACGCGGCCACTGCCGCAGCCTGGATGAGCCCGTAGCGGCCCCCCTGACAGGCCAGGGGCAGCTCCACGTAGGAGTAGTAGTGCTGATCCCGGAGGCACACGCGGGACACGTAGGCGCGGAAGGCTCGCGACTGAGCCTGCAGGTCCCGCCGAAGGAACAGGAAGTAGGCACTGGCCCCGCGCGCGAAGGCGCTCACGAAGTGATGGCTGTACTCCGAGAGGCGGCCCACGGCGAGCTTGGCCGTCTCCTCATAAGAGAAGGCGGCCTGGGGGTCCGGGGGCTGTAAGGCCCGGGTGGTGATGGGCGGGATGCCGCCCCCTACGCCTCGGCTGGTGTAGCCTCGCCCCACAAACAGGAGGGGCTCCCCAGACGGGCCCTGGGCCACCAGTCCCACCGTGCTGACGGTGGGGTCGTTGGCGGCCACATACTGGGTGTCCCCGGGCCGCTCTGGCCTCAGCAGCAGCTGCCCGAGCTGCCCCAGGCGCCTCTGCTCACAGACCCCCTGGTGTACACTGCCGCACACCACCAGGGCCCCCGGGCTAACCAGGAGCAGCTGGTTCAGGTTGCTGGTGGGCTGCGCCTGGGGGCACTCGTCCGGCATCACGGGGGGCAGACAGTCCCTGCTGTCCAGCACAGGGCCAGTGGACACAGTGGCCTCCAGCTGCAGTTCAGGGCTCAGCTGGAACAAGAAGTTGGTGGCTCCGAGGTAGAGGGTGCCTGAGGTGGGGTCTCGAGCCAGGTGCTGCAGACGCGTACCGTTGGGAGTGAAAGCTGTCGGTGGCGGGGGCTGGAGGCCAAGGACCCACCCGGCCCAGAGCGCCTGGAGGAGAGCTAGGCCGAGGGCAGGCATGGTCACCTGGCAGGGAGACAGAAAGCGTGAGCAGGGCTCAGGCGGCCGCCTGAGCCCCATGGGACCACTGGTGAGAAACAGGGCTGTGAGACTGCCAAGATGCCCCTCCCAAGCCAGCGAGGACCAGGCTGAGATGGCACCGCGCTTACGAGGACCACAGGACCACACATTTGCAAGGGCTCAGCAGACGCTGTCCTGGAAACGTCAACATTGCCCGTTCTCTGCAAGTATCACTCTCTCAAGAGACTGGCAACCCCCACCCCTCACCTAGACTGCCCATTGTCAACACAGGGTCCAAGGATGAGGAGCTAGAGAGGCAGGGATGCGGGAAACATCCTGCTCCTAGGGACCAGGTCCTGGAAGGGGCAGGAGAGCCAGGGAATGGGAAGAAGGGACCCAGAACGCCCCTCTGCATGGATGTCAGTTTCCTCAGCAGGAAACGAGAGGGCGAGATCCCATGGGCCACCTGCATATTAGGGCAGGGCAAGAAGTGGGTGAAGGGCCTTTCAGGCTAGGAATCCAGAAGGGTGATAAGCAGAAAACCAACAGACCAGAGAGATGAGGGGGTCAAGGCTGCCATGGACAGGGCCTAAATGGCTGGACCCCAGCTTGGAGAGCCCCTAGTAAAGGTGGGAGTCCCACACTTGGGTGTGAGGCCAGGCTCACCTGGCAGGGCCGGCTGGATCAGGAGACAACGGCATGCCCCAAACGGGAGTCACCTAGCCGGGGAGAGAGCAGAGCATGGAGCTGGGGGCTGGGCGGCAGGCACGTGGGCCCCCCATCATGGAGGCAGCACAAAGGTACCCCTCCCCGCTGCCCAGTCTGCTAGTGGAGCTGGGCCCAGTCTGGCCCTCTGCCACCAAACACATTCCACAGGGGACGCCTCCTCGGAGCCCATGGAGGGGGAGGGCAGCGGAACCAGGCATCCTCAGGGCCTGGGAAAGGGCAGCTATGGAGGAGTTGAGTGGCCGGTAGGCCCAGTCTGGCCCCCACTTTGGCCCTATCCCCCCTACAGCCCGCCCTCAGCATCTCCCATCCTTGCCCTCTGCCCAAACTCTGCCCTCTCAGGGCACCCAGGTACATGCCCTGCCCACAGGCCCAGGCCAAGCCTTGCCCCAGGCTGCCACCAGCACATGAGCACACTCATGCTCGCACACACCAAGAAGTATACACACCACCCACCCTGCATGCACACACCAACACCCAAACACATGGGCGTGAGCACACACCTAGATGCATGCACACACCGCCTGTACATACAAGCCAGAGACACATACCCGGAAGCACATCCCACACAGACACACTTACCCACCCACCCACCCAAGACATACATACCACCACCCACATCCTGACCCCACACACAGACTCACACACACTTCCCTGGTTCGAGCCCTACGTCCTCAAGGGCTCTGGAAGCCAGGCCATCATCTCTTGCTATTTCCTCTCCCGCAGGTCAGAGCAGAGTGGGAGGTGGAGGGGGCAGAGGGGTGGTCCTAGAAGAAGTCACCACACAAGTACCCCACATCCCCTGAACCTTCCCAGACCTTGAGGGCCTGCTATCCTCACAGACCCCCTCCCTGCAGACTCCATCTGAAGCCTGGGGAGACCAGGAAACCATGACACCACCTTGCTAAAACCTGGCTGGTCTCTAGCCTGGAGCACCAGGGTGGGTAAAGTGCTGGGGACCGGCAGCGCATCCCAAGCTGTGAGATGTTCTCCCTGCTTGTTTGTGTCCAGGCCACATGGCCCAGCCCCTCCTGCCACCCAGCTGCCAGTCTGCCGGTGCACAGTGCTCCTCCGAGAGCTTCCCAGGGTCCAGGTTGGCTCCTCCCAGCCGAGGCCCCCCCCAGCTGGGTGCTCCTGAGGCTGGCCCAGAGGGAGCAGGGCTGGGCGTAAGGCTTGGAGGAAGGTCCAGCGAGGATCTGTGGCCACAGCCCGGCTGGGCACTGCTCCCAAAATAGCTTGGGGGTTTCCATTTTTAGTGTGCAGAGAACAGGGCAGCTCTATGGGAGCGGGAACAAGGCAGCCACTGTTTGCCACCGAGGGGGCAGGGGGAGGGGGGCGGCAGGGAGAGTCGTGAACCCGGAGAGAAGCCCAGTACTATGGCAAGGCCAGGCTTCTCAGGAGCCCCCCACCTTGTGCCCAAGGCATGGTGGGGAAAGTTTCTTACCCCGGGAAGATGGGGTCTGCCTGAGGATGGGCAAAGGCTGGCTGCTACACTCAGCTACTGCTCGGCCCCTCCCACCGCCTCCCTCCCAGGGACGCGCCTTGGGCAGAGGGTCTCCCCCACCATTCGCTTACAAACATTTGCTCAGTGCGGACTTCATGCCAGAGTTCTCCAACCCTCAAGGGGCAGCCACCAAGGCACTCCCTACATGTAAAATCACAACTGAGTCGAGTGGCCCACAGGAAGCCAATGGGCAGGACCCAAACAGCTTCTGGCAAAGTCACATCGCAGGCTGGAGGCTGACCCCCGCTGGGAAAAGTGTCAGCCTTCTTCAATCACTGCCACGGGGCCGAGCCACCCTCGCCCTTCCCCACATACCATGGGTGGGAAGAAAAGAAGGGTGGTGACATTTTTCTCCTTATCGGCCACATATTTCACTTCACCTCGGCCACAGACAGCCTCTGGCCCCTCCGGTGCACCTCCTCCCACCTCAGGGGGACTTTAAGCAGAATCTGAGGATGTCCCTCTCTCCAGCATCTTTGGAGGCACCCCCTGGGGGCTGGAGGATAAAGGTCAAGCCCCTCCCGTCCACACGCTCTCCTGTGGGATCCTTGCCAGGGCTCCCCCACACATGCTCTTCGTTCCTGCCAGGCCGAACTGCAGACTGCTCATCACACTCCTCCACGCTCACTCCCTATTACATGAGGTGCCCAACCATCACCTCCCAGAGAAGCCCTCACTGTCCCCCAGGCTCCAGAGAAGCCCACCACGTGTGATCGGCAGGCATCCCCAGCCACCACCCTGGTGTACATTGCAGCTCTGCCTTGGGCTCTCTGAGCCTCAGATTTCCCATCTGGAGAATGGGAGGCAGGACTGCTCTGATCGTTCAACGTGATACGGTGTGTGCCTGGCACGCGAGGCACCAGCCAAGGCCACTTTTCTCCCTGTTCCACGCTCCTATCCTGAAATTCCTTAAAGGCAGAGAATGTGACTTCTAATTCAGAGGCCCCAGTAAGCCGAACAGACGTTAGCACTGAGCAGGTGCTCCTTGAATGTTGAAAAGAACCCTCATTTCACAGCCAAGAAAACTCAGCCAGCAGGGGAGATGCAGAGCCCACAACCCGCTCCAAGCCACTCGGCTTCTCGAAGGACACAGTTGTCAGCCCCACTTTTATTAATGACTAGGCCAGAGCAGACTGAAAAGGGTGCTTTGGAGCTGGGCCTCCAGTCCCCAACTTATACAACTAAGATCTCTTCTTCACCCCCAACATCTCAAGCCCCAACTAGAGTCAAAGCCTAGCTCTTCTGGGCCCCCCATCTCTGGACCGATTCAGCAGGGCCCAAGGCTGCCTAACTTCTGCCTGCAAAGAACAAGCACAGTCTCCTGGACCTGGGGCTGTCCTGGCCAACCAAAAGGGCATATAAAGTCTGCCCTTGAAACTGGGAGAGTGCTCATATCCCAGCCCTCTTCACCGGAGTCGTAGGGAATGGTGCGAAACCGGCCTTTCCTTTCGGCCCTCTCGCTGGGCTCCCAGGGTGCACCCAGAAGTTACTCATTGACAGCATCAGAGTGCAGAGTGCCGGCCCTGTTGTCTGTGTTGAGCCGGCGTAGGGGCGGGGTGGGGGGCACCATTTACCGGTGAGGACTCAACGAGCGCTCATCAATCACCCACCATCTGGGTGCGGGGTGGGGGCTCCCCCTCTGGGGGTGCGTGGCAGGGGGATCCCAGTCTGCCTTTGTCAGTCGCGCCGAGTACCGCCTGGAAGGGCTGCTACTGCGGAGGGGAAGCTTGGACCTCCCTGTTGCTCTTCCCCGACCCTCCTCCCTCCTCCCTGACCAGGGCAAGGACCCCCCCAGTGGTCCTGGGAGGGCGGGGAAGAGGCCGGCCGGTCCCCGGCTGAGGCGGCGGCGGCGAGGAGGGGGCGCGGAGGAGCGGCTCCACCTCCTCTGTCTCCCAATCGCGTTACAGGCGGAGCCGCCAGAGTTTCCCTTCGCGCGGAGAAGTGTGGTCCCAACTCTCAGGATCGAAGCCGCCCACCACTCACCCCGGGCCGCCTCGGCCCGGCGGCATCGCGGCTCCAGGCCCGTCCACCCCGGGGACGCGTCGCCCCGGCCCCACCGCCCGGCCCCGGGCCCCGCACTCACCACCCGGCCGGGCCCCGCGGGACGAGCGCGCCGAGGCGGGCGCCGGCCGCTCCGGGTTCGGAATCTGCGCGCGCGGCGGCCTCCCCCCCTCCCCTGTTCGCCACCCCCCCCTGCTCCGCCACCCCCCGGAGGTGGGTCTGGCGGAGCCGCAGCTGTTACCCGGAGACCGAGGGGCGGAAAACTGCGCCCGCCGCCCGCCCCGCCCGCCGCGGCGCTGCCACCGCCGGGAACAAAGGAGACAAAGCCGCGTCGGCCGGGCCCGGCTCCGCTCCTTCCCCCGCCGCGCCCGCCGGGCCGCCCTCCCCCCGCCCGCCGCCCAGGCCAGGCCGGAAGCAGCCGGGAGAGCCGGGCGCGCGGCCCTGAGCCGCCCGGGACCCCGCATTCCAGCCCTCCCGGCTCTGCACTTGCCGAGGGCGGGGGACTCGACCTCGCTCGCTAGGGGGGCGGACGGTGGGGGGAGGGGAGGGGAAAGGGCTGCACCCCGGCGGTTGCCAAGGCAACGCGGATGGCGGCGGGAGGAGAGCGCAGAGCCGAGCCGCGGGACCGGCTGCCCCACCCCGCCCAGTCCCCGCCGGGCCTCACCTGTGCGCCGCGCTGGAGCCGGAATTGGGAGCCCTCCGGCACGGGAGGGGCCGGACGGCGGGGCTGGGGGGTGGGGGTCGCGCTCTCCAACCCGACGTGTGGTGGTGCTCCGCCCGGACCTCCGCCTGCCTGCCTGCCAGCGCCCGGTGGGACCCACGCCCCTCACCTGCCCCACCAACCACCGCCAACCACCACCCCCGCTCTCCGGGGCCCCTCATACCTGTCCGGTACCTGGCTCCTGTGGTCATCCTCCTCCAACTTTCTTTACCTGAACTCCGGGGCGCCTGGTTTCTGCCCACCGGTCCTACTCCTGGGACTCTCAAACGGCCAAGCTCTCCTTCCGGCCCCCACCTCTGGCTGTGCGGGAAGAGCGCTGGCTTTGGGGTTGGGCCTGGGTTTGCGCCATCACTGAGCCAAGAAACCTGACCCCTGCCCCCCAAACACACATGCTTGTTTGCTCACCGTCAAGTGGAGGTGATGCCACACCTAGCCGGGCTGGGAGAGGAGGGCCCACCGCTGCAAATGTGCACAAGCTAGGGCGCATTTCCTCCCAAACCTGTACCTGGACCCGCCCCAAGCCGAGAAGCTGTGGGCAAGTCCAGACTCCCTCACCCGTAAATACGTCACCCTTCCAAAGGCACACCTGGGTTCTCTCCTGAGGCCCAGGTGTGCCCTCTGCAGGGCCCTTCAGGCTTGGCTCCCTGCAAACTCAGGAGCCAGCACTTAGTCCATCCTATTAGGACTTCCGGAGGGTTTTGGCTCTCAGCCACTGGGACAGCCGCCTGGGAGGCAAAATTTGTCACACACCCTGAAAGCTCCCAGGGCCTCTGCAAGGCTTGTGGGGAACCTCAATCAGGTTTACACCATCCACACTGGCTGCTGTCTAAAGAGCTAAACTTCAGGCACCCTCTTCCCACCTTCCACCCACCAGTGTGCCTTCACTCACAGACCTGACTCTGCCTTCCAAGTTGTCCCTCCCCAGCACCTCAGCTTGCTCCCCGGACCTCCAACCAATCTTCCAACATCTGGGTCCAGGATTCAGCACCCTGTCTGCACCAGGATGGCACCCTTTCCCCAGTTCCCTCGTCTATGGACATCACAGACCCCAGGTGCTATCTGGCCTTCTGGGGTGCCCCACTCCATTCCCTAACCTTATGCTCCACACCCATCACCACCTCAGTCAAGCTGGTGTGCCCCAAGGCCCTCAGCCACCTTGCCTTGCCTTCCTGTGCAGCTTGTGGGGGTGTGGGGTGGACCGTCCATATACCTGGACTCCTCCCCTCCCCAGACCCATTCATTCAAGTGCACACCCTTTAGGACCTACCTCACCTATGTTTGCTGCTGCTAAGTCGCTTCAGTCATGTCCGACTCTGTGCGACCCCACAGACGGCAGCCCACCAGGCTCCCCTGTCCCTGGGATTCTCCAGGCAAGAACACTGGAGTGGGTTGCCATTTCCTTCTCCAGTGCATGAAAGTGAAAAGTGAAAGTGAAGTCGCTCAGTTGTGTCCAACTCATAGCGACCTCATGGACTGCAGCCTACCGTGCTCCTCCATCCATGGGATTTTCCAGGCAAGAGTACTGGAGTGGGGTGCCATTGCCTTCTCCTCACCTATGTTTAGGACCTAGATTTCCAAACCCCACAACACCCCTCATCTATAGGCAGATATGGCGTCTCCTACCCAACCAGGAAGATGAACATCCCAAGTGTAGAGGTCATTTCATCCCACACCCTCCAAAGGAATCATGACAAAAAGAAAACAAGGCCACGGATGGAGTGACCAGACAATCAGAGGTTCACTGCACCCATGGGGCCACTGGCCAGGGCTGAGCACAGGCTCCCAAGAAGGGCGGGATCTCATGGAAGTATTTCTGCTTCCACAGGCCTCTGCCGTGCGTCAGCTCTGCTCAACCTGCTGACCCACCTCGTTGCATCCGGAAAGGAGGGTGGGTTCTTCAGACCCACAGTGCAAGCAGAGCGCCTCCTCGCTGCTCCTGTTTACTCAAGGACACACAAGGCCACCCATGGCCATTCAACCCAGGAGGTCAAAGGCTGCTGTTCTCCACTGAGAAGGAAGAGGTCAAGGGTTCTCAGTGCAGTATGCCTCCATGCCCCCCAACCGTACCTCCCACCTCTGAGAGGTCCCTCCCCGTCACTGCCTCAGCGCTCACACTGCTGGCGGGCTGAGCTCTGCCCAAGGCTGGAGAGGCCATCCCTAGGCTGTGTGTAAGATGACAGCCCACCCAAGGGGCACTCCAGCAGGGAACCAGATTGGTTGCCAATCCCTGTAATTCTGTCCCCAGTGGTATTTACCAACCATTCCCCCAATCCCTGTTCCCTGCTCTCCTCTGATCAATCCTCCAGTGTTAGAACCAAGAAGTTCTCTCCAACATGGCAGAGCAAGTGATCCAAAAGACGGGCCGTGACCATGGTCACCAGTGAGTGGCAGCGAGCCAAGTTTTATTGACTGGAAATCATGGGCCATCCGACACAGGTGGGTTGGACAAGTGGAGGACAGGCCAGGAAATCCGAAATGAAAATCAAGGCCTGGTGGTGGGTAGTGGGGGACCAGTGTATCCAAAATGGTCTTGAACCAAGGGCCAGATCAAGAGATGAGAGAGGAACTATAAGGGGGCGATTATCTTACTTTCAGGCCCAACCCTTGAGTTCCAAATCTGAATGTTCAATGGACAAAACTCAGTCTCACATACATTACTTTAAATAAGAAAAATGAAAGACGTTTTAATAAGACAAAATTGAAAGACGTGAGCACAAATATTTGCTAGTTAACGTCAATTAGTGTTGCCTAAAAAGCAAAGGATATCTGCCGGTGAGGGCAGACTCAGGCTGAGTACACCCCTGGAAGTTCACTTCATTACTTCATTCTCTTACTAAATCCACATCCATACCCCCTCCCTCTGGAGGAGGGTCCAGTGGGCTAGCTGGCCCTGAACAGCATATAAAGCACAGGTAGGACGGCCACAAACGTCGCACAGGTGACCAGCGTGCCATAAACGGTGTTCCTGTTGACCCGGGCTTCCAGCCTCTGCTCCGTGTCCGACAGTGCCATGATCATACTCCCCTGTTCCAGCAGGGAACCAGGCAGAGCTCCGTCTGCAGACTCCAGGCCCGGGTGTGCTGCAGCCTTTGCAAGCTGAACCACCCCAGCCACTTGGCTCACGGTCTTTTCCAGGCCATCAAGCTGCTCTCGTAAACCCTCTAGACGTGAACGGACCTGTCTAGAATGGCTAAGCTGCTCTCTCAAGGCAGCTGAAAGGACATCTGTGTCTCTGTCTCGGGTGGGGGAAGAACCTGCCTGGGACAAAGAGCCCTGCCCGGTCCCAGCTTGCACCAGGCCCTTCAGGTCTGCGACGAGGTCACGGAGGTCCCTCTGCTGGAGCGAGTAGCTGGACGCCTGTTCTCGGATGGCTTCCTGGAGGCTCAAAGGCCCCTTCTGGGCCTCCAAGAGCAAAGCCTTCAGCTCCTGGAGCCGCACGCGGTTCACGTATGTGGAGCCAGCCACACCGATCAAGGCCCCCAGGACTGACCCGATGAGCGACCAGTTCTTGGTCCTCTCCGCCCGGGTGCGCTCCTTCTCATGGCTTTCCCGCACGGCTGCAGAGAAGAGGGAGAATTTCTCTCGCTCAGAGTCTTCTGCGCGCAGGTAGGTCACACGAAGCCGCTTCTCCTCCTGCGGAAGCAAAGCTGTCATGTAGCAGCGACCTGGCCCAGCAGCCTCCAGCGGAAGTCCCACAACCACATCCCTGGGGCTTGGCTTCAGGCCTGGCACAGGTTACATGCTCCATAAACACACTGGGTGAGTGAGGACAGCGTTAAGTCTGGACGGGTGGGGGGAGCAAAGGAACCGGGGATGGTCCAGGTGAGCGCGGTGCTATCCTCCCCGGGCAGCTGTGGGTCTGAGCGGACATGCACGGGGGTCTCCAGACTGTGTCTGTCAGAAGGGAAGTGTCTGGCGGTCTCCGGGAGGCCCTGTCCATGGTGCTCCCTCCCAATAATCCGGGGCCCAGAGTATACTAGACCGTTGATCCCAGTTGTCCAGGAGTGGAGAGGGTGGACAGGCACCAGAGCCCAGTCTCTCCCCAGGGTTTTCTGGTTTACCTCCTCACCAGGTCTCTGACCCCCAAACCCATTAGAGCCCCCACCTCGCCCCTCCACACCCTGCAGGCTAGGGTCCCATGCAGGTGAGGAAGGAGCCTACCTGCAGCATCCTGTGCTCCAGAGTGGCCAGCTCCAGGTACTGGTTATCGTCTCTGGAGATGCGGTCCAGGCGGTCCCTCACCTCCTTCAGCTTGGTCTGCTGACCTTCCAAGTCCTCACGAGCCTCCCGGACAAGCCCTCGAGCCACCATGAACACTTTCTCTGCCTGCAGTGAGAACAACAGAAGTCACCCACCCCTTTCTCCACGCCACCCAGGGTGCTCTCCACTCCCAACCAGACGTGGCTGAGAAGAGGTCTGGGGGGGTGTCAGTGCACAGGATGGAAAGACAGTCCCTCGGACACACAATTCTGGCTCACCCAGTGGTCCTCAGGGTGCAGCCCCGGGCCTTTTATTGGCTTCCTGGGTGTTACCTTAGCTACACCTCCCAACATCACTGAACGCCATGACAGGCATCGCCAGGCCTCCAGTCAACAGGCTGAGAAACCCTGGCTCAGCCAGAGTCATGACCTCCGAGGGGAGAGACAGCACTGCACCTCAATACCTCTGGCTGAGCCCCGGGTTCTTCCCACCCCGCTACACGTCTGTGCCAGGGTGGGAAACAAAATTGTTGTTGTTGTTCAGTCGCTCACTTATGTCTGACTCTTTGAGACGCCATAGACTGCAGCATGCCAGGCTTCCCTTTCCCTCACTATCTTCTAGCTGCTGCTGTTGCTGCTAAGTCACTTCAGTCATGTCCGACTCTGTGTGACCCCACAGACAGCAGCCTACCAGGCTCCTCCGTCCATGGGATTTTCCAGGCAAGAGTACTGGAGTGGGGTGCCATTGCCTTCTCCAACTACATTCTAGAGTTTGCTCAAACTCACGTCCATTGAGTCGATGATGCCAGAGATGGTGGAACACGTTTCCCCTGCCACAGAGGACTGGACAACCAGAGGCAGTTCTCCCCACCTCACAGTCTGATTAATTCCCAGGGCCTCCACCTTCTCGAGGGATGTTTTAACCACAGTCGGGACTTTGAGGACCTTGTAACCCTCCAGGCAACTCTTACCACCAACCCCTAAAACAGTCAATGAAGGAAGTGTTTGCTGGCCCAACAGAAAGGATATTAATGGCCCAGGACCCCCTGGTACACAGCATACACAGCAATTTGTTTCAATGGGGAACAGGGGGGTCCTTCACTCCGGCGATATCAAACCCAGCCGTCATGTAAGAAACAACTCAGCTCCCCGTCCTAGTACGTGTTCAAGGACAGACCAGTCTGGACGTGGCTTCCCAGCACCTGTGGCTGGTCATTCATTTGGCAGGAGCCTCCAGGCCACATCATCCAGGTGAGAGGGCTGGGCCAAACCCCAGTTCCCGTCCTCACCTCAGTGACGTTTCCCTGGGCCTCTCGAACTTCATTGAGTCCCACAAACTCTTCATATCTGTCCCACCAAGTCTTGGCCGTGGAGGACGCCCGCTGCCGAATGCTGTGCCCCAGGGCTGCTCCCAGTGCGGTGAGGCGGTGGTACAGCCCCAGGGCCACCTCCTCGGGCCTCTTCTCTCTGGGCTGGCTGGGGCCGTGGCTGCAGAGAGTCCTGGTCAGAAAGAGGTCCCTCCGCACCAGTACGGGAGACACACCCCCGACGTGCCGCATGGCCAACACACGGCTGCGCCCTGTCATCCGGAGATCTGTGGGGAGAGGCCAGACAGATCGGCTGACAGCTGACACAGGCAAGGCTCAAGTCGGGTCTCATCCCCGAGAGTTTCCTTTAGAAAGTCCAAACTGGGGACTTCCCGGGTGGCGCGGTGGCTAAGAATCCAACTGCCAATGCAGAAGACACGGGTTTGAGCCCTGATTCGGGAAGATTCCACATGCCCTGGAGCAACTACGCCCGTGTGCCACACGAGTATGTATGCACGTGTGCAGCAAGTACTGAAGTCTGTGAGCCTAGAGCCTGTGCTTCGCAACAAGAGGAGCCACTGCAATGAGAAGCCCCCAAACTGCACCAAAGAGTAACTGGCTCTCCGCAACTAGAAAAAGCCTGCACAAAGCAACAGTATATATATTTTTTTTAAGTCCAAACTGTTGGGCCCGGAGAGGGCAGCCACCAGGGTCAGGCTTTGCCAGGTGCTCTCCTGGAGAATAGAGCATGTAAGGGAAGAACATATATAGGAACCCAAGCCTCCCACTTCCCTCCATGACGCCAGGAGCCAGACCCTCCCATTCCACCCACCTGCCTGCATCCCCAGGTCTGCATGAGAAGCCTGGTGGCCAGTTTCCGGATAACCTCAAAGATCCTTTTTTTTTTTTTTTCCTGATGTGGGCCATTTTTAAAGTCTTTATTGACTTTGTTACAATATTCCTTATGCTTTGGTTTTTTGGCCTACTGAATTTGTTACAATATTGCTTCTGTTTTCTGTTTCACTCTTTTGGCCATGAGATATGTGGCATCTTAGCTCAGGACCAGGGATCCAACCTGCACCGCGTGCATTGAAAGGTGAAGCCTTAGCCGCTGGACCACCAGGGAAATCCCTCACAGAAAATTCTGAAACCTGTATTGTGTCCATGCTTAATAGAGCCTCGCAAGGATTCACAAAGACTGCCAGGGAAACTGGAATTAACTGAGGGGATTTGGGGAAAGATTTCTGTAAATGACTATCAAAACCAGCTTCCCGGACTCCCTGAGGGCTGTCTCCAAATGGGGAAGCAGTTTCATTTCTGTTCTAGGACACAGGTCATTCATGTCCCAGGACAGAAAGCTCCCGCCTTGAGACAATTCCGGGGTAAAAACAAAGCAAAACCAAACCGCTCGGATTGCTTCCTAGAGGACAGCTCTTCTGAGGTTCCCAGCAAACCTTCCTTCTGCCCTCCAAGCGCAGACATTCCAGGTGACCAACTCCCAGTCTCACATGTCTCTCTTTCCATAAGCTTTCTTCCTCCTCCCCAACCCCGGGAACTGCCCAACAGGTTAGGTTTCTTTAATCTTTCCCTTTTCAGCCTTGCTCTGATGTTTGGGCCCCACAATGCCTGCTCCTCTGGTACCTGAACAGCACAGGGAGTCTCCCTCCAGCCAGGCAGGCCTGGCCCGAGCCCAAGTGCAGGAATGATGCTGAGGACCCAGAAGAGAGAGCCAGGGGACCCTTCCTCTCAGGCAAACCCTGCTCCAGAGCACCCCGCCCCCAAGTACTGACTCTGGCTATCCAAGCGACACCTGGGAGTCAAAGGGCCAGACCAGAAGACAGACTAGGAGAGCTCCAATTACAGAGAAAAGTGCTTCCGGATGTAAGGTGATCTCAGCCTCCCACCCCGGCCCCCTCCCCACGGTACCATAGAGAAGCTCAGACCCTCTTGGAAACATAGTTGGTTGGGTCGGGGCATGCGTCCTGGCAAAAGCCTGAGCTGAGAGCCACAGAAAGGGACATCCCTATGACAATGGGTCCAAGCTGGCACTGCACCCAAACCCCAAAGGCCCAAAGGAGCACAGGCTACCCATGCCCCAGAGGTCGGGTAAGCCTCCAGGACCTCAAGGCCAGTGCTCACTGCTCACAGACTGTGCCCCACAACATTCCTACAGGTGCGCCCCAGTCAAAACAAAGCATGCAGCCTCGTGGACCTGCCCACAGCCGCACCCAGCGGAAAGGTGTCCCTTTGGCTGTCACTACTTCCTAGCCCCCTTCTCTCTTGATCCCGCCTGACCAGCAAGCCTGCTCTCCTGAAGCCCTGCAGAACCGCCCCCTTGTCGCATCCAGCAGCTGCTACTCGGATTTCTCCTCCAGCACCTCTGCAGCTTTCAGCACCCTCTCATTCTGAAATCACCACCCCGCCTCCTCAGATTCCTCCAACCTTCTCAACCTCCCGTCCCGGCTCCTCCTCTATCAGCAGCACATTCCTGGATCCCAGGAAGGTCAATCATCCCAGGCAGAGAAGACAGCCCCCGCCTCCTACACGGTCTTGGCTTCCTCCCCTGCCCCTCACAGCCGACTTCACAGGGGAGGCTCTATTAACTTGTAAGTCAGATCACACCCCTCGGGTGAAAACCCTGCGAGTTCCACAGTCAGCTGGCGTGAACGCCAGTCCTGCCAACAACCAACAAGGCCTGGTCCTCTCAACCCAATCCCCTTTCTTTTCTCCATCACTGTAAGAACCCCACTCCAGCAACCCCACCACACTGAACACGATCCCACCGCAGGGTCTGTGCCCTGCCACTTCCTCTGCATGGACCACTCCTCCTCCACAAGTCCAGCCACTTTACACCTAGGTCTGCTCAAACATCACCTCTTGAGAAGGCCTTTCCTGACAACTCCCTCCTTCGCCACCATCAGGCTCCCGCATTTTCTCCATCAGACACACATGTTGCCTTCTTCCTGTGTGCCTCGCCCCTCACCAGAACAGAAGCTCAGAGACAGCAGGGACACAGCTTCGGGAGGGGATGCACCAATGACTCCCAAGTGGCTCCCTGACTCCAGGCCCTCCTCTCAGCCTCCTACCACCCCCTTGCCCCCGACTCCCAGCTCCTTCCCACTGAGATGTCTCATAGGCCCCTCGACCAGCGAAGGGAAAACATTCCTGGCAGAGAGAAAAAGTGGAACAGGGCTTGACGTCGTCTAAAATCTGCAGGGCTACCTGTGCAGCTGGAAAGCAGTAGAGGAGAGGAGACTGGGGAGGGCTGGACCGAGGCCAAAGTGAGCAGGGTCTGGGTCAGGTTCAGAACCTTGCCTCTCCAAATCCATTCTCCTGCTCCAGCCAGATGACTGTCTCCTACCAACTGCCCTCTCCTCAAACCTCCATCACCAGCACCTCATGCTCACCTGCAGCTGATGGTCGGCTTCATTTCTCACCCAGAAAATGTTTTAAAATTGGAAGAGAACGTCCATAAACTCCTACTGTATCTTTGCACCTGCCAGTGTCTGTCTCATCCCCACCTTCTCTCGCTCCTCAGGATGAAAACGTCCTGCTGTAGGGAAGGCCATGCCATGCTCCAGGTCCCATACCCTCTCCCCTCCTCAGACACGGCTCAGGAATTGATGCGACCACCCCACCCCCACCCCAGCAGAGAAGCCCCACTTCTCTGCGCCTCTTTGCTCCGTGACAGAGCACCTGCACCAGCTGTCTGCAGCTCCTCTCCTCCTGGTCACACTTAACCGCCTCTCTGATCTGGCCTTCACTCCCACCGGGTCAGTGGAACTGCTCTTGTTCCAGTCATTCCCACGTGCCTAAAACCAATGATCAGTTTCCTCCTCATCTCACTTGCCCTGTCGGCAGCCTGAGCCTTACGATAGCTTCCTCCTTCTTAAACCACCTTCTCCTCTTGGCTTCCAGTCCCCACTCATTTCCACAACCTCTCCACGTGGTGCCCCAGGGCTCTGTCCTCAGGCTCCTCTTTGATCCAGTCTTGTGACTTGAAAAACCGGCTACTTTTATGATTGATTGTAGGGATGGCTGTGCAAGACTGTAAATACATTAAAACCACTGAACTGTACGCATTAAGTAGGTGAATTGTACGGCTGCGTGCCTGCTGAGTCACTTCGGTCCTGACTGACTGTGACCCCACGGACTGTAGCCCACCAGGCTTCTCTGCCCATGAGATTCTCTAGTCAAGAATACTGGAGTGGGTTGCCATGTCCTTCTCCAGGAGATCTTCCCAACCCCACAATCAAGCCCGCGGCTCCTGCATTGCAGCCAGATTCTTTACCACTGAGCCACCAGGGAAGCCGGAAGTGTAGGGTTAGGGTTCTGTAAATCATATCTCAATAAAGCTGTCACTGGAAAACAAACAGGGCTTTCCTGGTGGCTCAGTGGTGAGGAATCTGCCTGCCGATGCAGGAGACACGGGTTCGATCCCTAGTCCAGGAAGATCCCGAGGAACAAGTAGGCCTGTGCACCACAACTACTGAGCCAGTGCTCTAGAGCCCGGGAGCCACAACTACTGAAACCCGCAAACCCGCTCGCACTAGAGCCCGAACACCACAATTAGAGAGTAGCCCCCACTCGCCTCAACTACAGAAAAGCCCGTGCAGCAAGAAGACCCAACACAGCCAAAAAAAAAAAAACACCAGAATTCCCTGGTGGGCCAGTGGTTAGGAGGACTTGGGAGCTTTCACTGTCAGGGCCTGTGTTCAATCCCTGGCTGGGGAACTTCGATCCAGAAAGCTACATGGTGTGGCCAAAAATAAAGTAAAAAAAACAAGCAAGCAAACTGTTTTCGGGCCTCTCCAGTCCACAGCTCTCTCCTGAATTCCAGGCTCATTTACCAAACTGCCCAATCCAAGTCTCTGCTAGGAAGGCTGATGAGAATCTTCCTCTCCCAAAGCTGCCTTTACCACAGCCTTCTCCATCTCAGCGGATGGAAACCCCAAGTCCCAATCAGGCTCAAACTCTCACATCATCCCTGACTTTGCTTTCTCTCCCTCCTCGCAGCCAGTCCATTAGCAAATGTCACCTCCACCTCTGAAACTAAATTCAGATTCCCTCTTCCTCTTGCCCCTTCCCCTGATACCCCAAGTGCCCAAGTGAAAGTTGCTCAGTCATGCCAACTCTTTGTAACCCCATGGACTATACAGTCCATGGAATTCTCCAGGCCAGAAGATTGGAGTCGGTAGCCTTTCCCTTCTCCACGGGATCTTCCCAAGCAGGGAAGATCTCCAGCATTGCAGGTGGATTCTTTACCAGCTGAGCCACAAGGGAAGCCCTAGTCCCAAAGACCAACGTCTTTTGCCTGGGTTATCCTAAGAGCCTCTGACAGATGTCCGTGCTTCTACTCTAGCCCCTACTGTCAGAGCAGGCAGTGGTCCTTTCAAAACACAGGTCAGACTATCTCTCTCTCTGCTGAAGTCCTGCAATGGTTTCTCCATTTCTTTCAAGGTAAAAGCCAAAATCCTTTCCAAGGCCTACATGGCATCCACCTTCTGGCCCTCATCCTTCTCTCCTCTCACTTCATCACCCATCAGTCTCCCTTTCCCCACTCTGTTCCAGTCATGTGGACCTTTTCTCCCAGTTTTTGTGAGATTAAATTGACATACACCATTACATAAATTTGAGATGTACAATGTGATGACATGACAAATGTATAGATAGCTAGATGTTTACCACAATAAGCTTAGCTGACACATCTTTCACTTCACAAGTTCCCATATAATTCCAGGCTTCCTGACGCTGCTCCCACACACTAAGCTATTCCCACCTCACGACCCTGACACCTCCTGGTCGCTATCTGTGTGCTTGCGCTCTTCTCCTTTTTCAAGTCCTGCTCAAATGTCACAGCCGTGCACTCCCACTCCAGGACGCCTTAGCCACTCTGTTTTATTTTTCCCCAGACACCTATCATAGGACCCGTGCTTTGCAATTCACGTATTCACTGATAGTCTGTCTTACTCACCAGAATGGCCGCTCTGCCAGGGCAGGCACTGTTTTGTTCATTGCTTCAGCCTCAGTGCCTAAAGTACTACCTGCGTGTACTACACGCCCAGCAAAAAAAAATACTGGATGAATAAACAGAATTTGCAAAATGTCGCCCTCCGAGCTATATTACAAAACTCCTTCCGGGAGCCTCCAAAGCTCTAGAACCGGTGATCTAGCCCCCCCCTCACCCCAGCCCCCAGCCGCTCCTACTTCCCTCACATCTCCCTCCAGTCACACTGTGCTTTTCTAGGTTCCAGCGATGCACCGAGCTTCAAGGCCTTTGCACAAGCCCATCCCTCTACCTGCAGTACTTTCCCTGTGCTTTTTTCCAAGCTTAGCGCTTGCGCTTAAGCACCCCTCGCGGCTTCCGGACTCTCCCCGGGAAGGACATCCCGCCGCCCCAGTACCTGACGCGCTTTGCGCCTCAACCCCCAAGGAGCGCCCGCCACTCAGTTGATCGCCGACCCTTTAGGGCCCGCCTTCTGGGGGACCACTTCCGGCAAGAGCGCAACTTCCGCATCAGGAGCCAATCAGCGAGCCGGAGTGGAGGTATAGGCGCAGGGAGCTGGAACGGGGAGCTCCGCTTCCGGTGGCAGGGTCTGGGGAAGGGGCGGCAGGCGCCATGTCGGGCCGCGAAGGTAAGTGTGCAGGAACGATGGAGTGGGTCAGGGCGGAGAGGGTCGAGAGCCGGCGGGGGCCAGGCTGAGCGGGCTCGTGTCTCACCCAGGTGGCAAGAAGAAGCCCCTGAAGCAGCCCAAGAAGCAAGCCAAGGAGATGGACGAGGTGAGGGCGGGCGCAGAGGCATGGGCGGGCGCGGAGGGACTGGGTAATCCGCTTGCAGTGAACCCGCTTTCCCCTCTCCCTAGGAAGACAAGGCATTCAAGCAGAAGCAAAAGGAGGAGCAGAAGAAACTTGAGGAGCTAAAAGCAAAGGCCGCGGGGAAAGGCCCTCTGGGTAAGTGAGGGCGGGGTAGAGATCAAACCGGACAAACGCGTGAGCATCAGTCTGGATAGGGTCCCGAACAGGTCAGTGTCCTGCCTCGTGGATAAGCTGCAAGGTCTCTGCTTCTGTCCACTGCGGTGGATGGTCCTAGCCAGGCTTGGATTCGCAGCAGCTGGACGGGGTGAGAGCCAGACCCGGTATGGGCTTCTTTTGCTTAGAGAAGTGGCAGAAATGGAAATACAGAAATGTATCTCACACAAGTTCGTATAGTTGAGTTCCAGATATTCTCTATAGTTTCTTGCTCCAAATCCGGACTTCACTACTACTTTGTTGCTTATAACATTTCTTGACTACTCATGTAATTAAAAGTCTAGCAAATACTTTTGCACCCTGTTTTCACTGCTGGATGCGCCCAGGCTGATGGATAAAGTCCAGGCTTCTTGGCGTGTTTTTAAACTTAATTCTCTACCATTCTGTCTCTTCTCCCTTTGTGTAAGAGGAATTGATTACATATCAAAATATTTTTCAAAACTCATCAGTCATTGTATTTTGTGCTTCTTTAATCCTGTTTACACTCATCAAAATAGGGATTGTTTTCTCAGCAGTTATCTATACCCTACAGGATCACTGGGGCTCCACAGGTGGCCCGGTGGTAAAGAATCCTCCTACCAACACAGGAGATGCAAGAGAGGAGAATTTAGTCCCTGGGTCAGGAAGATGCCCTGGAGTAGGAAATGGCAACCCACTCCAGTATTCTTGCCTGGAAAATCCCACGGACAGAGGAAACTGTCAGGCTACAGTCCGTGGGATCGTAGAGCATGACGTGATGGAACACGAGCAGCACGCACATTTAAAGTCTATTTTGTCACAGCCCATTGGACTTTCATTCCTATATTAGGTATGCTTAATTCTATAACTGTTTGTTAAATTACCTGCCATGTGTTACTTGTAAATTGGCTGAAGTAAAGATATTGAGTAAATCAGATCCCAGGATCGTAATACATACAGTAGTGTGGTATGTGACAGGTAAGAATATGGACTTGGAAGGCATGCTACTTAGGTTGGAATCTTTTCTTTGTTACATTACCAGTTTATAACTCTGAACAATATCTAACACTGAGACTTTGTTATCTGTAAAATGGGTTGAGGGGATGCGGATTAAGTGAGCCAGTCTGAAATACCCAACACAGTTGAGATGCAGATCAGTGTATAGCCATTACTTGTGCTCTGCCTTTATTCTCATTCACCACCTTATTCATTTTTGCCCAGAAATAATACTGGTAGAACCCTGTGCATGCTTGTGTCACAAAAATGCCCAGTACAAGAGCTGGCCCTTATTATTTAATAGGATCCATGGTAGGCCCCTGAGGCTTCAACCATAGAGCTTGTGTTTTTCCTTGGTTGAGACTTTTTTTTTCTTTTGCAGCCACCGGTGGAATTAAGAAATCTGGCAAAAAGTAAGCTGTTCCTTGTGCCTGAGGCAATGATGACCCTTAGTTCCATTCCTGTTTAAACACCTGGATTCCCTGCCGTAGTATCTGTTGCCACCTATAGCTAGAATGAAGTGTTGTCTTGGAACCTATTGTACATTTAAGAATAAACTTTTGTAAAAAAAAAAAAAGTACACTTGGCTCATCTTGTCTTTAGTTCTTCTCAGCCATTTCTACCTTAGCTATGAGATCCATATAAACCCAGTCCAGAATCCTGCCAAAGTGTCTTAAGTCTGTGTGCTATCCTGATTTCTGTACCACCTTAATAAGGTTGTACATCTGTTCATATAAGGAACCTGCTGTGTGCAAGTTGAACATCTGCCAGTGAACAATTCCTCTTGTCAAGGCACTTCTCTGTTGTTGCAGGGGAGCGAGTCTGTAAGGACTAAGCTTACTCTGAAGCACCCAGGTCTGCATTTCCACTAGGGCTTTAGAAGATCTTTGCTAGATTCCCACCTCTTATCTCCCCCACCCCCAACTCAATCCATCAGCAAAGTTAAATCTAGACCCTTCATACTTAATTCTCATGCCACCAGATCTTCACTCTAACCCTAAAATCCCTCACCTGAATATTATAGTGAAGTCAAAATTTGTCTTCCCCTCCCTACCCTTGCTTCCCAACAGCTAGTGCTTACTCAGGACCTAGAGTAATCTCTAAACCTTAAAGTTATACTTTGTTTCTCCTAGGCTGAGAATTCCTCAGTAGCTTCTTAGAGCGGGGAAAAAAAAAAATCCCCACAATGACCAGTGAGGCACTAAGGGGTCTGGATGCTGCCCCCTACCTTCTGGTATCTACAGTTCATCCCCCTGATCCATCTCGAGCCATGGAGACCTACATTCCAAGCAAGCTTTCTCTTCACTGTTTTCACCTACTAGAAACCCTTCCTTAGTCCTCAAGTCTCTTAACCCTGTTTCCTTTTTTTCTCCTGACACTTGTTATTATCTACCACTTTTGACTCCAGGAAGGGTAAATTCCTGGAGGACAGAGACCATAATGTGCTAAATGCATATGTATTGAAATAGTTTAGATACACAAGTCTAGATTTCATTTCTAGGATCTAGACACAACTATGGCAATAATGCTAATAACACTAAGCTTTCTCTTGAGAATGTGTTTTCCAGAAGGGCCCTGAGATTTTGCTGAGTCAAAACTGGAAAAGATTTTCATAGATTGAAGCTTGTATTACCACTCTAATGTACTTGATACTAGTCGTAAAAGATAAACGTCCCACTTTGGTTGTCTCCCGGAAAGTTCCACAGCCAGTAGCATCCTCTTTGGACTTCAGGGATTCCCTATGGGACTTGCCAGCTGGCACCCATCCCTGTGCTGCTGAGAATAACCCTTCGGAGAGCCAGAGCTAGCACACTGCCCCTGAGATGAATCTACTGCTCTTCTATTTGATGAAACCCAGTCTGCACTTATGAAGTATAATCTTGTGTTTTTACCAGAGCAGAAACTTGGAGCAATTAAGATAGCATCCAATATTTGGGTGACTATCTGAGGGAACCTACCAGTTACCTCAAAAAATTAAAGCCAGGTACTGAAGACCCTCTAGGCCCTGACAACTATCTCCCTTTCATTTACTGCCCTCCCAAACATTCATAGGATACTCATAGGCTAAGTTAGAATTCCACGGACAGAGGAGCCTATCGAGCTACAGTCCATGGGACTGCGAAGAGTCAGACACGATTGAGCGACACACACGGATGAAAAGTCTTGCCCCTGTTACTTTCCAACACCTTGTTCCTGCTAAATGTCCTGCACACCACAGTGCCGTGCTTAGTCACCCAGTCGTGTCCGGCCGGCACTTTGTGACCCTAGGGACTGCAGCCTGCCAGTAAAATCCTGTCAGCTACTCAAGCCCAGCTTGAATCCCTGCTCCTCTCCTTCCTATTTTGCCATTGATAACGCCTACCTGGCACTTGTGTGGCCTCCATTTCAGTGTTGTATTCTTGTCTGAGTAATCTTGATGCCATCCTCCTTAATACCTCTTCATAACTCCCACTTAGCCTGTAGGACAGCCCAGTTGCTACTTCCATGGGACCTTCCTTGACTTCTTGAGTCTCATTCATTTCCATATGACCAGCACTTGGAACAAAAACACTTTTAAGAGCTCCCAGAGAAATGAATAAATATTAACAGCCTGAGCAGTTCCTATACCCTTCAACACAAGCACACCCTTCTCAGACTTTCACCAAATGTACACATTCAAAACATTTACTGTAGTCAAAGATGTGTGCTCATAACAGCTCTATTCCTAACTCCTAGCCCAACCCCATTCTTCCACACTCCTCCTCAAAAGAGCCTGGGGTATTTGAGAAGTGGGTCTGGCTGGACAGCGAGGTCACAAAAACCAAAAGTCTGAATGCTGCTGCCTGCCATAGATTCACACTGCACGGGTGAATATCTATCTGGGCGAACTCCAGCAAGCACTGCTGTGTACCCCAGGGCATGTCAGGGAGCCGGCACACAGCTCACTTGCGTGGTGGGGCTGGTGAGTTTGGCTAGGTAACTCAGTTCGCTGCGCTTAGACCACCGTAGTGGCCTACCGAGTCCTAACAGTCGATACCAGAGCGCCAGGCGAGGCTGGGCCCAAGAAGGGCGGGAAGCAACAGGGCTCAGCGTGCACTCAATGGAGCACCGCGGCGCGCTCTGATGATGTCATTCCTCCGCGCCCGCCAACTGGCAGGTGATTGGCTCATTGTTTCGGGGGCGTGTCCCGGCGGCTGAGGTGAGCCACGGCGCGCGGGCGGTTGGTCCATCCCTCCTTCCACGCGGGTATAGGCCGGGTTCAGTGTCTTTAGAGATCAGCCGGCGGCAGGCATGGCGGGAATCTCCGCGTCAGGCAGCAGGAGGCGGAGTGGGCCCCCGGCACCTAGTCCTGGCCCTCCGCCCAACACCGGGCACCCTCCAAGCAAGCGGGCCCGAGGAATCCCCGCCACCCCGGACCCCGAAGACCCATTCGGCCTTCATGGGGATTTCACCGCCGACGACCTGGAGGAACTCGACACGCTTGCGTCCCAGGCCCTGAGCCAGTGCCCGACCACGGCTCGGGACGTGTCCAGTGAGTTCGCCTTTTCCTCTTGAGAGTGGTGCAGACTTCCCTAGACCCCCTAGATGGCTGTGCCTTCGGAACCCCGCGGTGACCGTTCCGGTGTCTTGCACCCACACTGCCTCTTCCTAGGAACAGTTTGATTTAAGCAGCGGTTGTCTCCTAAGAGGTCTTTTGATTTGAGGGGAGAAATGTATCAGGAATGCCAAACAGCCGATTTCGAATATAGGAAGCTAGGTTAACATTTTACTTGGGTTTCTATACTTTGGACCACTGGGTTCTTAGTTCTCAGCAGAGATCCTTGCAACACAACTACCATAGCCATAAGAACCATCTTTACCTACACGTGGGGTCCCATTCTTATGACATATTTGGGAGGCTTTAGATCGAATGAAGACCACCTTTTCCTTTGGACCACCTGAGCACAAGAGGGATCTGGCAGAGGCAAGAGATAGGGTAGACTTATCCTTTTATACAACCAATAAATTATACTAGGTGCCCAAACTTTAGAAGCTACAGACACTTAGCAACAAAGAAAAGCCCCCACCTTCTTGGAGCTTACATTCATTCTAGTGACATATTATGGGGCTCCCTGGAAGAGAAAGATTTTGAGGGTACTTTGAATCTCTACTTGGATGTCTTATAGGCATGTTAAATTCCACACAGTCATTTCCTGGAAATCCAGTCATCCACCAGCATCTCCAGCTTGGTGCCTGGCAAAGCAGACATTCAGAAAAGACATGTTGATGAACACATGTTCTGCCTGGCAGAGACTGGTACCACTCTCCATCCCGTACCACAAGCCAACATCCCCCTGGCCCCTTCCAAATCCTGTAACTTTACCTTTTTCTTCCATCTCGAGAATCCATCCTCTGCATCATCTCTGCCATCTCCCTGATCTGTGTTATCATCACCCCTCCCCTGGACAAAAGTCCACTAAATTGTGTCCACATTTCCAGTTATGACTCCTACAAGTCAGACTTCACACCACAGCCAGAGTGATCATTTTAAAACTAAAATCTCTGTCACACAGATGCACAATGAACATCCCTACTGAAAGCCTTTAATGACGTCACACTTCTTCTAGTATAAAGATTAAAATCATTAACATGGCCCAGAAGACCCAGCATGGCCTGACCCTTTCCCTCTCGGGTTTCTAGCCACACTGACCTTCCTTCATTCCTTGAATTCTCCCTGCTTCCCTACAATACAGAAACTGCACATCGCTGTCTTTTTTTTTTTTTTTTTTTTTTTGCTGCACTGCATGTGGGATTTAGTTCCCAAGGATCAAACCTACCCTCCCTGCAGTGCAAATGTGAAGTTTTAACCACTGGACCACCAGGGAAGTCCATATGGCTGTTTCTTACACATTGAATGTTCTTTCCATCCATTGCCCATCGCCACTCCTCTGGTTAATTCCTGCTTGTTCTTCAGCTCTCCATTCAGTTATCACTTATCTAGGGAAGGCTTCCGGAGAAGGCAATGGCACCCCACTCCAGTACTCTTTTGCTTGGAAAACCCCATGGATGGAGGAGCCTGGTGGGCTGCAGTCCATGGCGTCGCTAAGAGTCGGACACGACTGAGCGACTTCACTTTCACTTTTCACTTTCATGCATTGGAGAAGGAAATGGCAACCCACTCCCATGTTCTTGCCTGGAGAATCCCAGGGACGGGGGAAGCCTGGTGGGCTGCCGTCTATGGGGTCGCACAGAGTCGGACACGACTGAAGTGACTTAGCAGCAGGGAAGGCTTCCAGTCATCCTTGTGGATGAAATCCCCTGTTACAGGCATCCCTCTATTTGTTCTTCTCTGCAGCTTTTATAACAGTTGTAATTTTATGTTTATTCTTATATTTTTGATTGCCGTGTAAGCTCCATGAGTGTAAGGACTGTATCCATTTTTCTCACCACTATAGCTTTCTTGAGAGGCTAAATTGTGCCTGACATATTGTAGATGCTGAGTAAATAATGTTGAATAATGGATCACTGAGATTCGAACAGTGAGGTTCCCACAGCACCTTTCAGCCTTTAGCTGAGACCCTTAAAACTGGATGCAGGGGAAAAAAACAAGAAACTGAGTGCAGAATGGGGAGGGGGTGGCAGAATTTGTTATTTCATAACGATTGAATCATGTGCTTATGTTGGAAAATACGTATTCTACTTACTAGATCTTTCTCTAATTTGCTTTCAAAAGTGATTGTTTTCAGCACTGGCTGGTGAAAGTGGAAAACCCTGAGTCTTAAAAAGTATATGGGAACTGGGTTTTTTTGATTGTTGTTTTTTACAGATGTTCATAAGGTCACCAGATTAGATGGGATGTCAAAATATCCTGCAGGGAAAAACAGAGAAAGTGTTGCAGTTAAAGACAATTTTGAATTAGAGGTACTTCAGGCACAATACAAAGAACTTAAAGAAAAGGTAAGGGATTTAACTTGTAGTTTTTGTAGTTAATGCATTCACTTATGCATGTGTTAGAAAGCATTATACAATAAAATATAGAAAAGTTTTAAGACAAGAGTCCAGATTCATCCCCATGAATTGGGAGAAAGCTGGGGAAAGAAAGCCAGAAAATTTTGGTTGTAACTAAATCCTGAGATTCCTAACAGCCAAGACAAGAAAAGAAACACTTTGTAAACTTATACAAAAAGAGATACAAACTTTGTTATAGTACTGAGATAAATTTATAGCATGTGTCTTATAGAAGAAACACAACATCTTAATGGTTGCTATTTTCACTAACAGTTTTGCAAAAAAGCAGACATTTTTCATATGACTATCTGTAGGTCCCTAGGGCCTTTGGAATATGCATGCAGAAGTGACAAGTATGTCTTTAAGCTATTTGCTGAAAACCTGCTGTCCCAGGAATGGACCTAGCAGGTCATGGTCTGGTTGGCATGCATGTATTCTGAGCACTTATTGACCCTTTGGACATGTTTTAAATGTGTTTCTTCACCTCCCCAGCTACATGTTGAAATAAGTGCATATATGCATTAATTATAATGCAAATAAGCACATTATATATTATATACAATTTTCCCTTACAAATGTTTTACGAGATCAATTTGGAATTTCCAGATGAAGGCAATGGAAGAAGAAGTGCTCATTAAAAATGGAGAAATTAAAATTTTGCGGGACTCATTGCATCAGACAGAATCCATGCTAGAGGAACAGAGAAGATCTCATTTCCTTCTTGAGCAAGAGAAAACTCAAGCACTCAGTGAAAAAGAAAAGGAGTTCTCCAAAAAGGTGACCCAGAGATATGTTTTGCTTGTATGGACATCAGCTTTGCCTGCTTACTGAGTTCCTTTGGAAGCAATGCCTAAAGTTGCTTATAATCTCCCAGGAAGACTTCAGCAGTTGTTTGCTGAAAATACTTTGGCTACCAACTAATTACATGTACTTTTCTTTGAGGCTGTGTGGGTTGGAAAAGGACGTAGATGAAATTCTGCTTTGCTGTGGTTGCCTAAGTCACTGGCTAACACTTTGCAGAAACAGGCTTAAATTATTTGCTTCCTTTTTTTTTTTTTTGGGGGGGGGGGTGGGTGGGGGCGGCTGATCAGAAACTCAACTGACCTAGCTTAGGCCAATCAAACAAACAAAAAAAGGATTGCGTTCTGTAACTAAGTCTGGGGAAAACAGATGTAGTGCAGTCTCAAATGACTCGAGATTTGCCAAAACTCATCTTTATTCTCTGTACTGTTGATAAGTTCCATCCTTATGGCTGAGGATGTTTTCTCCAAGAGCTCCAGGGCTCATATTTCACAGCTCCAGAACAGACTGAAGACTTAGGGGTCCTCATCTCAAGTTTTAAAATTCTGGGGAAGGCTCTAATTGGTCTAACCTGAGTTACATGCCTACCCCGGAACTAGTCACTGGAACCAAAGAGATAATAGCTCCCATTCAAATCATATATTCAGAGGCAGGAAAATGATGTTTCTTAGGGGAGGGAGACACTGTTGTGGGGAGAAAAACTGGGTGCCAGGTATATATTACTTTCCTTCACTTCCCAAATAAGGACATGGGTTTTACTCTGCCATTACTTCATTCAGCAGACTTGGCAGTCTTTGAAGAAGCGCTGACCTGTGCCTAACACTAACAGCAGTAGTTGCTTTTCCATATGCATAGTGAAGACCAAGGGATGTACCAACAAGCCAGAGATTGAAGCCAGGCTTTATCACATTCAAGCGGTGACCTCAGGGCGATCAGTCATGCTCTATGACTCATCTCCTTTATCTGTTCCCGAAAATAACCAGAAGGTTTGTTGTGAGACTTAAATGGTCCTGCACTTGTGTCTGGTGCTATGCCTGGCATGGACTGTGCTCGGGGAATGGCAGCAGTTACTGTCGGCCAGAGCAGCAGGTCTCCCCACACTGCTCAGGGTTTTGGTAAAACTATTCCAGAGTCTCAGCCCAGAGCTTCAGGAAGACCTGGACTGTGCACCGCCATGTTCCCTGGTGGCTCAGGGGTAAAGAACCCACTTGCCAATGCAGGAGCCGTGAGTTTGATCCCTGGGTTGGGAAGATCCCCTGGAGGAGGAAATGGCAACCCATTCCAGTATTCTTGCCTGGGAAATCCCATGGACAGAGGAGCCTGGGGGGCTACAGTCCATGGGGTCGCCAAGAGTCAGACACGACTGAGTGACTAAAGCACAACAGCAGGTTCACTACAAGGTGTCCATGTTACTGTGAGATACTGCACCCTGGCAAGCTTTGTGCTGGGCATTTTACAGTTACATTCTTACTTAATCCCCCCAGTCATGAAGACAGGTATTTATCTTACACATCAGCTGAAGTTCAGAGAGGCCGAGTAAATGGTGTTTGAATCCTCACATACCACCTAGCAATAAGCAGGTCAAAATATCTTTCTAGAATACCATGCCATCTTTCAGTAAGAAAGCTAAAACTTGATATTTTGGGGCCATTTATGTCACTAGCAGACTTTTATACTATTTCTCATTGTTTGTTTTTCTTTTACTAGCTTGAGATTTTTGAAGCCCAGAACTATTTTTTATTGTTGTTGGTGGTGGGATCCTTGTTCCCAGACCAGGGATCAAACCTGGACTGCTTGCATTGGAAACGTGGACTCTTAACCACTGGGCTGCCAGGGCAGTCCCCCAGAGCTGTTTCTGTATATGTGATGAATCCTCTATGTTTCTTTTGCCTTCCAGCTCCAGTCCTTGCAGTCTGAACTCCAGTTTAAAGATGCAGAGATGAATGAATTAAGAACGAAGCTTCAGAGCAGTGAACGAGCTAATAAACTAGCTGTACCCACCGTTTCCCATGTCAGGTAATGATGGCGCTAGAGGGAGGAAAAGTTTTGTTATCGTTTCCTAAAAAGTCTGAATGACGGTATCAGGCTAGTCGTGAACAAAGGTCATTTAGACTCTGCCACTGGGGCACAGATCCTCTTTTCCAGAGGCCTCAAAGGTGGTTCAGATGAGGCTGGGATGGTTTGGGGGGTCGTAGCATAAGGGCCCCACACTCTCTGAAAGTGCCTTCTTCCTGTAGGACTTTATAAACACAACTTCTCAGGATGAGAAAAGGCTGGAAACATGACCTAGAGTTTTAGAGTGGACCAGTCTTCATTTTTATGTAATTCGTTTCAAATAAATGATTTTGTCCCAACTGTATGTCAGTCCCAATTGCTTAGAACATTTTTTCTCATTTGCTGCCCAACGGTGCCCACCTTTGCTGCAGATATAATCAGTTTGTTAATGGTCTGTCCTGTGAGAAGTCTGTCAGTATCAGCCTTGAAACTTGGACAGTGTGGGTCAGGTTGTCTTTTTCTGGTATTCAGCATTCTGCTGCCTTTGCTTATAATGGGCAGGGTTTGAAACTGAACTCTTTAGGCCTTACATAATCCAGGTAAGACAGAGGACAGCAGAAGGAATCCATCCTTACCTCTTCATACTCTACTCACAGGACAGCCTCAGCATTGTCTGATCTAATCAGAGGGTTAAGACTGCTTCTCTAACGTAAAAGCCCTGGCACCAAGGAACCAGCCGTCTCCTAGTTGCAAGAAACAACACACCTCTCACTAGATGCTCCTTCTACTGAAAATCTTTTAATTCAGTCCCTGGCTATTAAAAAAGAGGTTGTTGTAAACTAGTGGTTGCCAGTGGGGAGAGGGACAATATAAGGTAGAATGGCCATCATCAAAAAATCTACAAACAATAAATTCTGGAGAGGGTGTGGAGAAAAGGGAACCCTCTCACACTGTTGGTGGGAATGCAAACTGATACAGCCGCTGTGGAGAACAGTGTGGAGAGTCCTTAAAAAACTAGAAATAAAACCACCATATGACCCAGCAATCCCATTACTAGGCATATACCCTGAGAAAACCATAATTGAAACAGACACATGTACCCCAGTGTTCATTGCAGCACTATTTACAATAGCCAAGACATGGAAGTAACCTAAATGTCCATCCACAGATAAAAGTATAAACAGTTGTGGTCCATATATACAATGGAATATTACTCAGCCATAAAAGGGATGCATTTGAGTCAGTTCTAGTGAGGTGGATAAACTAGAGCGTGTTATACAGAGTGAAGTAATTCAGGGGAAAAAAAGTATCGTGTATGTATATATATATATGGAATTTTGAAAAATAGTACTGATGAACCTATTTGCAGGGCAACAATAGAGACCTAGACACGGAGAACAGATTTGTGGACACAGGGAAGAAGAGTGTGGGACAAATTGAGAGACTAGCGCTGAGACATACATACCAGTGCTGTATAACACAGGGAGCTCAACCTGGCACTCTGTGACAACCTAGAGGGGTGGGATGGGGTGGGCGGTGGGAGGCAGGTTCAAGGGGGAGGAGACATGTATACTTATGGCTGATTTGCACTGTTGGATGGCAGAAACCGGTACAACATTGTAAAGGAATTATCCTCCAATTAAATTTTTTAAAAAAAGAGGTTACAAATTGAAAATATGTTTTGGTGGAATTGGAAATAGTACTTGAATTCTGCCCAATACTTTTGAAGGTAGAAACAAAGGAAAGATTTTTTTCTACTGTTTGGATGAAAATGCCTTGACTTTTACACTGCTGTCCTGACAAAGACTAACAAATGTGGAATAGATTAATCTTTTGGTCAAATCACCTGAACATGAAAAGTTTAAAGCCTGTTAGAAGTTTTATAACCAGGAATTTTACATAGGGTTAGCAGAATCATTACTCTGCTTTCATAATTAACTTTTTCCAGTCCTAGGAAAAGCCCTTCTGTGGTTATAAAGCCAGAAGCATGTTCTCCACAATTTGGAAAACCATCTTTCCCTACAAAGGAGTCTTTTAGTGCTAACAAGTCCCTTCCCCAGCCCTGCCAGACAGAGCCAGCATACAAATCCCCGATGAGCAGAGAGGGTAAGTCCATCTCTCTATCATCTACAACTCAATATCAGACCACTTGACCTTGAGCCTTGAAACAATTGAGTGTTTATTTTCTCCTCCTTTCTGTGGGCCCACAGTTCTGACAGCATAGTGGGGATGGTTTGTCTCTAAGGGTACTGGAATCACTGAAGGCTTGTCGGGGGCTGGAGGATCTATTTCAAGGTGGTGCACTCACATGTGTAGCAGTGGAATTCCTTTTCACATGTGGGCCTCTCCCCAGGGGTCCTTGGCTGACCTCCTCACCCCGTAGATGGCTTCCTAAAGAGCTAGCAAACTCAGAGAGCTTGGTGGAAGCGGAATCTATCCTTTCTGTGTCTGAACCGTGAAGTCACATAGCGTCAGTTCCATCACTCAGCATAAGTTCTGTTCATTAGACCTGAGTCCCTGAGTCTGGGCCATGTTCAAGGGGAAGGAAACTAGGTTGCGCCCTTTGAGTGCAAGCGTGTCAAAGAACTTGCAGGCGTATTTTAAAACCTCCACAGTCAGCATCCATCGACAGGCCAGAAACACAACTAGGGTGCAGGAATATGTGCTCCTTTCGTAGGCAGGCTGAGTCCAGACGGAGACAGTGCTCCTGCTTTCTAGAGAGAAGCCATCTAGCGTTGGTAGTTTTCACTGGGAGACTGTGCTGTGCCCGTTTATCCTGCCATTCAGATCCACCGCCTCTGTCCCGCCACCATCAGCTCTTTCAAGTCATTAGCATCACGGCACCCCTGCCAACTACAGCTACGCACATTTTGGAGCAAATTGAGAAGCGGTTATAGTTGGGAAGATTTCCCTGCAGAAGGAAATGGCCACCTGCTCCAGTAGCCTTACCTGGAAAATTCCATGGACAGAGGAGCCTGGTGCAGGCTACAGTCCATGGGGTCGCGAAGAGTCAGACGTGACTGAGCGACTAAGCACACACACACACTGAACACACAGTGAACACACACTGACACACTGAACACACACAAACACACAGACACACAGCGAACCTCTGTGCTTCAGGTTTCCCATATATAGAACAAAGCCACTAATAACGCCTCCTGGGAGGGCTGGTGTGAAGAACAAGAGAGTTGGCAGGTATAAAGCTCTTAGAATCATGTAATAAGAATCACATAAATGTTAAGGTTACAGCTTTTATGTTACTGCCTGACTTAGGAGTGGGGCACACAATTTAATTTTCTTTTCCTTATGCAAGTTCCTATTTTATATGAGGAAGGCAAAGATGCGAAGGTTCATGAGTTGCTTTGGCTCTTGTTTTGATCCAGAGTTGAAAAAAATAGAACAATGTATGTTTGAAACTCGTCATGTTTAAAGGGTTTCTGATAGATGCATGCTTTCATGTTCTAATTTTGATTAACATTTTATTTATCTAGTTGCAGAGAATAAGGCCCACAGTCTGGGAGGTGGCCCCATAAAGCAGGAAGAGCCCCAGAAAAGTCTTCTTGACAGCTGGAGATCAAACAATCAAGGTACCAGAAGGCGTGCCCCTTCTGCTGGATGCCTGCCCGGCTCTGATCGTGCTCTGTGAGGCTGCACCAGAATTGCCTAGCTGTCCTGGGCTGTGGGAACCAGGCAGTGCTTTAGAGGGTCAGTGGGAATAGGAATCTGTGATTGAAGTGGGAATAGGAATCTGTGATTGAAGCATGTGACTATAAACTGGGAGGGCCAAGAGCAAGTATGCCCCCGAGCCTTCAGTACCCACCGGTGTCTCAGGGGACTTCAGTGGCCATTGAGAGGAGAGTTGGCATTATAGAAAAGCACTCTAATGTCACCTGTCTTTCTGCAGGCTCCATTTTGATAAACCTTCTCCTGAAGCAGCCTTTGATCCCCGGGTCCCCCCTGGGTCTGTGCCATCTCCTGAGCAGTTGTCCTGAGGCTCCTGCTGGCACCCAGTTCCAGCTACCGGGGCTTGGCAGGTAAGCACAAGACTCCTAAAAAGCTTGTCTGGAAGGAGTTTGGGGGAAGCAAGTCCCCATCTGGTCCTGACCAGCCTCAGACATCTGCTCTGGGCAGGGAGATGAGAGAATTTGCTGTAGGCTTTCTGGGTTGCTTGACCATATCTGCCTCTCACACTTGTGTCTTTTCTTTTGTGTTTGTTGCTAGTACCTTGACTGGGATTTCAAGCCTGAGGACCACAGGTCCTCGCGATGGGTCATTTCCCGTCTCAGCCCTGAGAGAAGCGCAGCACATGGCGCTCACCGGACTGAACCTAGTGGCCAGGAATGAGGAAGGCTCCAGCGACAGAGACCCAGCAGAGGGCGGCGGAAGGGCCTTCCCGCTCCGCAGGCTCCCTGGGGCTGTGCATCTCCTCCCCCTGGTACAGTTCTTCATTGGCTTACACTGTCAGGCTCTGCAGGATTTGGCAGCAGCCAAGAGAAGCGGAGCGCCTGCGGACCCACCGACACACCCCTCCCATGGGAGCCCTGGGGTAGAGGCCAGCCCCGAGGACTCTGTTTGTAACCTGGAAGGCTTCTCGGTGGCGGCACTTAGCGTCCTCCAGCACCTGGTGTGCCACAGCGGAGCAGTCGTCTGCCTGTTACTGTCAGGAGCGGGCACTGAGCCTGCTGCAGGAGAAGGAGACCAGAGCCAGGTTCATGGACATAGTCATGGGGATGCGACCTCAGCCCCAGAGGGGCTTGCCAAGGACCAAGGCCAGCATCCACTCTTGAAGATGCTCCTTCACCTTCTGGCTTCCTCTTCTGCAGCAACAGGTCACCTTCAAGCCAGTGTCCTCAGCCAGTGCCTTAAGGTTTTGGTGAAATTAGCTGAAAATGCTTCCTTTGATTTCCTGCCCAGGTATCCTGCAGCATGGGAGTCATGATTCCTTGTGGGTCTTACCTGACCTCTCGAGGTCTGTCCTGTGGCCCCTGAGCTTGCTCCCATCTTGCCGCGTTCATACTGCTCGGCTCTAAGCCTTGGTTTAGGTTCTTGGCTCAGGGAGTTCTGAAGTCATGGGAAATGGGGCCAGGTCTTAGAACCAAGCAAGTGGTTTATTTGGCTTAGTGCTGCCTCTAGACAGTAGGTAAGCAAAACACACATGTGTTAAAAGAAGGCTGCTAGTCGCTATGGAAGAGCGTCCTGACCCCAAGACAAAGACCGAACCCAGAGACCTTTGGACCTGGGACGTGCGTCAGGTGAAGACCGCACATCACGGGCATGTTGAAGTTGAGTTTGCTGGGTTCCCTGAGGAGGCAGAGGGTGTGCAGGTACAAGCTGACTGCTGGGAATCTGCCCATCTGCAAGGTGCCCACCACTGGCATGAGCCACAGGTCACTTGTTCCTCTTAAAGTTTGTTGCAAAACACCATTATAATAAATTCCTAGCTTGGGATTGCAGACCTTGAACACTTGGGAAGGTAAACCTTACCCAGCCAGTCCTCCAGTTAGTCCTAGAATCTCATCTCCCCCCTCAGCACTCCACCCAGAGGCCAGTTGCTGTGTTGGAATGACTCCACTGGCTGCACAGATCTTAAGTCTTTGCGTCTCTGAGCCCAGAATACCTGTTTATTAACCACATTTCTGGATCCTGGTTGCTGTATGAATACATTCCCGCCTGATCCATCCTACAGGTGGTGCTCAGGGCTCGACACAGTGTACTGCAGAGCAGTGGGGACAGCAAGGCAGGCCCAGCTCACAGTGGCTGGTTGCTTGGATTTTGTTTTTTCTTTTGAGTCTTCTCTTTCCTTTTTTTCTTTTTAAAATTCCATAGTGCTTTACAATTTTCAGAAGTTTCACACACATGATTTCATATAATCCCATAACAACAATCCCATAACAATCTACCCCTATTTTGCCCCTCCTTTCTTCTCTCTCCCCAAAGGTAACCACTAGTTTGCTCTGTCTATGAGTCTTTATCTTTTTTTAATTCACCAGTTTCCTGTATTTCTTAGATCCTACATATACATGATATCATACAGTTTTTGCCTTTCTCTGTCTTATTTCACTTATCATAATGCCCTCCAAGGCCATCCATGTTGTTGCAGATGGCAAAATTTTGTTCCTTTTATGGCTGAGTTGATTGAAGGCAAAAGGAGACGGGGGTGGCATTGGATGAGATGGTTATTAGATAGCATCACCAATTCAATGGACATGAATTTGAGCAAACTCCAGGAGATAGTGAAGGACAGAGAAGCCTGGCATGCTGCAGTCCATGGGTCCCAAAGAGTCCGACCTGACTTAGCGACTGACAACAGTATTCCATTGTATGTGTGTGTGTATCACAACTTCTTTATCCATTCATCTGCTGATGGACACTTAGGTTGCTTCAGCACCTTGGCAATCGCAGATAATGCTTCTATGAATGTCGGAGTGCATGTATCTTTCCAAATTACTGTTTTGTTTTTTTCTTCCCGGATATAACCCAGAAGTAGAACTGCTGGATCATGTGGTACTCCGTTTTAGTTCTTTGAGAAACTCCCATACTCTCTTCCACGGTGGCTGCACTAATGTACATTCCCACCAGTAGCACTGGAGGATTCCCTTTTCTTCTCATCCTTGCCAGCATTTGTTGTTGGTGTTCTTGATGGTGGTAGCCATTCAACCAGTTTGAGGTGATGTCTCATTGTGGTTTTGATTTGCGTTTCCCTGGTGATGAGTGATAACTGAGCATCTTTTCATGTGTCTCTTGGCCATCTGGCTGTCCTCTTTGGAAAAATGTCTGTTCAGTTCTGCTCATTTTTGATTGGGTTGTTTGTTTGACGTTGAGTTGTACGAGCTGTTTATATATGCTGAATATATGATCCCCTTATCAGTCATATCACTTGCAGTTATCTTCTCCCACAATAATGGGTTCTCTTTTCATTCTGTCCACCGTTTCCTTTGTTATGCAAAAGCTTTTAAATTTAATTAGGCAGGTCCCATTGGCTTTTTTTTTTTTTTTGCTTTTGTTTGCTTTAAGAGATGGGTCTAAAAATCAGTTGCTGCAATTTATGTCAAAGAGTGTTCTGCCTGTTTAAATGTTTTTCTTCTAGTTCTGTGAAAAATGCCATTGGTAATTTGATAATGATTGCACTGAATCTGTAGATTGCCTTGGGTAGTATAGTCACTTGGACAGTATCGATTCTTCCAATCCAAGAACAGGGTCTGTCATTTCATCTGTGTTGTATTCAGTTTCTTTCATCAGCATCTTACAGTTATTGGAGTCTGGGCCTTTTTGCCTGCTTAGGTAGGCTTATTCTTAGGTGTTTTATTCTTTTTGATGCAATGGTAAGTGGGATTGTTTCCTTAATTTCTCTGATAGCTCATTGTTAGTGTACAGAAATCCAACAGACTTCTGTGTATTAATTTTGTATCCTGCAACTTTACCAAATTCATTGATGTGTTCTAGTCATTTTCTGGTGGCATCTTAGATTTTCTATGTACGGTGTGTCATCTGCAAACAGTGACATTTTTTTCTTCCTTGCCAGTTTGGGTTCCCTTTTATTTCTTTTTCTTCTCTGATTGCTGTGGTTAGGGCTTCCAAAACTATGCTGAATAAAAATGGTGAGAGTGGGCATCCTTGTCTTGTTCCTGATCTTAGGGAAAATGCTTTCAGCTTTTCACCAATGCATATGATGTCAGCTGTGGGTTTTTCATATGTGGCCTTTATTATTGGTATGTTGACCTAAGTTTCCTCTATGCCTGCTTTCTGAAGTTTTTATCAAAAATGGATGCTGAACTTTAGCAAAAGTTCTGCATCTGTTGAGATGGTCATATGGTTTTTAGTCACTTTGTTAATGCAGCTTGTTACATTGATCTGTGGATAAGTGAAAAGTCCTTGCATCTTGGTTTCTTATTTTTTAAATGAATGAATTCCAGGAACCACATTTTTACCAGTTATCTTGGTAGATAGATCACCATTCTATTCCTGTTGACCTTACCTGTAATGTGAAACAACAGCCGTTTCATGGGTGCTTACGGGAGGCCAGCCAAGTGCCTTCTGTTCACAAGCCCAGGCGGCACCCTCAGAGCCCTGCGTCCTCCCGCCCAGCACAGAGCCTGGCTGTCTGTGAGCACTCAGTGTTTGCGGAGTGAATAAACTCTATGTTGAGTTAGGGAATCTTGTCTGAAATGCCAGAGGGAGTGTATTAGATGGTTTCAAGCCAGTTAGGCTCCTAAGTGACTGTCTGATGCCACTTCCCACACAGTACTTCCTTTCCAAATTCCTTCATGCTTACAAGCTGAACCCCATTACCACACAGCTTCCTGTTCACCTTGGAGTAAAAGCAAAAGCCAGGGACAGGTGCTGGGCTGTGCTTAGTCGCTCAGTCTGACTCTGTGACCCCATGGACTGTAGCCTGCCAGGGTCCTCTGTTCATGGGGATTCTCCAGGCAAGAATACTGGAGTGGATTGCCGTGCCCACTCCCAACCCTGGGATTGAACCGCACTGCAGGCAGATTCTTTACCGTCTGAGCCACCAGGGAAGCCTAACACAGGTGCTACCAGGGCTCAAAGCAGTATGTGGTACAGCACAAGTGGCCAGGCAGCCTGTGGTCTCTCAGGAAGGGTACCACTGCCCATCTAGGCTTGAGGGCATGTCATCCCCTCAGAGTTTTGTCTTTCTACCCCATCTGGTGTAGCATTTAGGTGGTCCAGGGTTGCTCTCCAGGTACTGGCATGGCAGGGGCATTTTTTTTTTCTGACAGGTGCTTTTTTTTTTTTTAACAAAAAGGACTTATCCCCAACTCATGCAGACTAGCACGACTGTTATTTATTGTGCATTTGGGGGCTCTGGAGGGGAAAAAAAAGCATTTAAAAGAAGGCTCTGATGTTATAAAAAAAGTAATTTGGAAATAACTGTGTTGTATATATAGACAGATGTATTTATTTTAGTTTCAGTGGGCCACTTCTAGCCTAATAATGAAATTAGGTTACTTGTTAGTGGATACTTGAAAATTCCAGTTTCCCACCAAGTTCCATACTCCCTGGTGGCTAGAAACGTTCAGCTTGTCTATCGTACAGGATTTGCTCTCAAATGAGTTTGCCCCAAATAGACCTTGTTCCCTAATAGTACACAGGTAATATTCTTAACCTCCTTATATAAAAGGGGACACACCCATAGAACTCCCCCGCCACCTAGGAGGTGTGGGTGAGCAAACAGCAGTGCTTATCTTGGGACTTGGCTCCCTGATAATGAATGGGCCAGCTCTTTGCCCCTGAGACTGGGGGGAAGAGTGCCCGAGCCCCTCACCATGCACACCTCGAGTGGGTACCTTCATATACTTGGCTGCAGAGGAGCTAGTGTTTCCTGACAAGCGGAGAAAATGAAGTCTTCCTTGCTTGGCAAGTGATGTCATGAGATCCGACCAGAGTCTGGCTAGTCCTTTGGTGGTGGGTTTAGGACTTTCCTCTCACACTCAGCTCAAGACATGGCTCTGTATTTGAGAGCAGAGGCGGGAAGGAGTTGGGAGCAGTGTAGAGGCCAGCTCCCCAGGTCCAGGGAGGCATCCTGTATTTTTGAGGTGGCACTGGGCCAGGCAAGGTCCTGTCCTCTTTCAGCCATGGCAGCCCCGCAGTGAAGGGTAACTCACTTGTTTGCAGGCTAGCATCTGGACCCAGGTCTGCCTGAATCCAGGCTCCTCTTCCGTGGCCTCTTCAATTTCCCATTACCGACTGAAAAAGGAGGGTGAGTTACGGAGCTGCCTTGGAGGCATCACGTCTTTCTGGGCCCCTGTGTTTCAGGTTCCAGTGCGTGTTCAGGGTGCTGCCGCAGTGCCTGCGCCCAGAGACGCCCCTGCCCAGCGTGCTGCTGACGGTTGAGCTCCTGTCCCTCCTGGTGGACCATGAGAAGCTCGCACCTCAGCTCTGCTCCCACTCGGGTAAAGCAGGCCAGGGGGTGGGGGGCACGCGCCCGGACAGCTCAGGCTGGTTAGAGGGGAGGGAGGTGGCAGGGACGGGCCAGGCACCTCCTGAGGCCTCCCGCAGCTTGTACCTCAGGCGGTGGATGGGAGGGCGGAGCCTGAGTGCGAGCTGGGGCCTCCCTTCCAGAAGGCTGCCTCCTGCTGCTGCTGTACATGTACATCACGTCAAGGCCTGACAGAGCCGCCTCCGAGACACAGTGGCTGCAGCTGGAGCAAGAGGTAAAAGAACCAGAGCCCCTTTGTGGACGGCTTGCCACCCCACCCCACGCCACCCCACCGGAGGGACGCTTTTCCTCCCTAGGGGACAAAAGGGGCTTTCATTCACATCGGTGACGTGTTTAGAGACTAACAAGGAAGACTCGTTTTGGGGGGGCCCCTACTATACAGATATAACACACATGGACCCAGGATATCCTGGGACTTGGCAGGGTGGCCTGGTACCTGGAGGTGGGCCTGGAGGCAGGAAGTCATTGGTGAGACACAGGTCTTGGTCCTGAGCGTCTCTTGGGAAGGCCCAGGATACCATCACCTCTTGGATCCCATCAGTGCACACAGTTCAGTTCAGTTGCTCAGTCGTGTCCGACTCTTTGCGACCCCGTGGACTGCAGCACGCCAGGCTTTCCTGTCCATCACCAATTCCGGGAGATTGCTCAAACTCATGTCCATTGAGTCAGTGATGCCATCCAACCATCTCATCCTCTGTTGTCCCCTTCTCCTTCTGCCTCCAATCTTTCCCATCATCAGGGTCATTTTTAAGGAGTCAGCTCTTCGAATCAGGTGGCCAAAGTAGTGAAGTTTCAGCTTTGGCATCAGTCCTTCCAGTGAATATTCAGGACTGATTTCCTTTAGGATGGACTGGTTTGATCTTCTTGCAGTCCAAGGGACTCTCTAGACAGGCAGTTGCTTAGGCCACTGGAGCTCTGCGAGAAGCCTGAGAAAGCCCTCACCGTGATTGGAACCAGGGTGGTGTTCTGGCATGGATGTAACCGAGTCTGTTCTCGTTCTAGGCCGTGTGGCTCTTGGCCAAGCTGGGTGTGCAGAGCCCCTCCTCCCCAGTCACTGGCTCCAGCTGCCAGTGCAATGTGGAGGTGAGTGCCAGGGGCAGAAGGGGGCTGGCAGCGGGCAGCCCTGCTGGTGGGTGACAGGGCCATTGGAGAGCATTCCATGCTCCTTCACCAGGGCTGGACCCTGGTGCTGCCACTCAGAACCCTCCTCACCCCGGGGTGAGGCTAGGACCGGGGCTGCCCCGCCAAGCTGGTGGTCCGGGTGCAGAGACCACATGCCCTGACCTCCGCCCGCGCCCTCCCGCAGGTGGTCAGAGCGCTCACGGTGGTGCTGCACAGACAGTGGCTGACGGTGCGGCGGGCAGGGGGGCCCCCGCGCACCGAGCAGCAGAGGCGGACGGTGCGGTGTCTGCGGGACACCGTGCTGCTGCTGCACGGCCTGTCCCAGAAGGACAAGCTGTTCACGGTGCACTGCGTGGAGGTCCTGCACCAGTACGACCAGGTCATGCCCGGGGTCAGCACGCTGATTCGAGGGCTTCCTGACGTGACCGACTGTGAAGGTGAGCCTGCAGGAGGCCCCCCAACCCAGCCCCAACGTGGGGTCGGCTCTGAAGTCCCCGGGCGAGTCAGACCCCCTGGCCTTAAGTCAGCGGCCCGCCATCCACACAGCCTTTGCCGGCACCCGGGCACCCTTCCCTTCCTGCTCTGGCTCCTCTCGCAGTATATCAGCCTGCCTTTGGCTCGTATCTACTGAGTCAGCCTGGCAGAGCCATGGCTTTTCCAGAAACATCCCTGTCTGAATCGCCTTTGTATCACTTTGCTTGCAGTAGCTGAGGGAGCGAGGCCTGGGCGTGGAAGGGACTGGTTAGTTCCTGCGGGCCTGTGGGGGCGGACGGAGTGGTGGGGCCACCCCCAGTCCCGGCGCCTTTGGGCCTTCACCACAGAACCTTCTGGGTTTTGGCTCAGAGGCGGCCCTGGAGGATCTCTGTGCCGTGGAGACCGACGTGGACGAGCCCGAGATGGACTGTGGCTGAGGCCTGTGAGCACCGAGCCACACGGTGGCACCAGAGCCACTCCCGTCCTTCCTTCCTCCTCTGATTAAAAGCACTGACTGGCTGAGAGCGTGCCAGCCTTGTGTTTCCTGAGTTTGCTCCGTGTCGGCAGAGTGGGAGGGGCAGAGCAGGAGGGGGACCTGGGAAAGGCTGAGATCCTTGCTGGGCCCTGCCAGAGAGGAGAGCTCCAGCCCCACGGTGATGAATCTGCCCTGGGGAAGGAGCCCTGCCCCTTGTGGATTTGCCCTGAGTCATCCCTCTCTCCTGAGGCCACTGGAAGAAACCATTGTGCACAGGGGTGGAGGCGGCCCTCAGCCCAGGCCTACAGGGAGGCCTGGGAAAGTGGGGCCACAGACTGGGTGTAAAATGGCCATGGCAAGGGGGCTCCCAGCAGGCCGAGTCATGTAGCCAGCTTCCCCCCCTAGCCTGGTCCTCCCACCGTGAGCGTGCGAGGGCCCTGGTGCACCGTGCTAGCCAGCGGGCCCACAGCCAGAGATCTGAGGCCTTTGGGGCGGCCCTGCGGGTGCCTGGGGAGGGACAGGTGCTATCAGGAGGGACGGCCCAAGCCAGCTGACGAGGGGCGGGCCGTGCTCACAGCAGCCCTTGGGCGGGCTCAGGCTAAGTTTCACTTCCCGCCACTGCTGCTGCCGGCAGCAAGAACCAGGCAGAGAGTGTGCACCCCGAGTCATTGCTGCCTGCTGGCTCCTCGGTAAGTGAGAACCCCTAAGGGGATGAGGCAGGGTGGGCGGGCCATGGGTACCCTCACACACACTAAGAGGGCACCAGGGGAGGAGCTGAGCCTTCCCCTGGACAGCTGAGTGAGCGGGTCCCACTAAGGAAGCCACCCTACCTTCTCTGTCTTCCTGCCTGATAGTGGGTGCTGGAGCTCAGCAACAGGATCTAATGGGGCAGGGAAGGCCAGAGGTGCTCCCACCCCACCCACCTTACAGCCCGTCAGCAGACACTCACTCTCCCACCCCGACTCCCTGCTCCTCCCCAGGCTCAGCAGCAGACACCCACCATGGGCTCGCGGGCCCTACCCCCGGGGCCTGTGCAGACCCTCATCTTCCTGGACTTGGAGGCCACCGGCCTGCCCTTCTCCCAGCCCAAGATCACCGAGCTGTGCCTGCTGGCCGTCCACAGATATGCCCTGGAGGGCCTTTCTGCCCCTCAGGGGCCTTCTCCAACGGTACCCCTGCCGCCCCGGGTGCTGGACAAGCTCTCCCTGTGCGTGGCTCCAGGGAAGGTGTGCAGCCCCAAGGCCAGCGAAATCACGGGCCTGAGCACCGCCGTGCTGGCTGCACATGGGCGTCGGGCCTTTGACGCTGACCTGGTCAACCTGATCCGCGCCTTCCTACAGCGCCAGCCGCAGCCTTGGTGCCTCGTGGCCCACAACGGTGACCGCTACGACTTTCCCCTGCTCCGGGCCGAGCTGGTACTGCTGGGCCTGGCCAGTGCTCTGGACGACGCCTTCTGTGCGGACAGCATCACTGCCCTGAAGGCTCTGGAGCCGACTGGCAGCTCCTCGGAGCACGGCCCAAGGAAGAGCTACAGCCTGGGCAGCGTCTACACACGCCTGTACGGGCAGGCCCCGCCAGACTCGCACACCGCCGAGGGGGACGTGCTCGCCCTGCTGAGCGTCTGTCAGTGGAGGCCACGGGCCCTGCTACGGTGGGTGGATGCTCACGCCAAGCCCTTCAGCACCGTCAAGCCAATGTATGTGGTCACAACCTCTACTGGAACCAACCCGAGGCCATCTGCTCTCACAGCCACTGTGCCCCTGGCCAGAGCCAGCGACACCGGCCCCAACCTTCGCAGTGACAGGAGCCCCAAGCCAGCCCCTTCCGCAGTGATGCACCCTGGAGCCCCACCCGGGGAAGGGCTGCTGGCCCCCCTGGGCCTGCTGGCCTTCCTGACTTTGGCGGTAGCCATGCTGTATGGACTGTCCCTGGCCATGCCCGGGCAGTAGGCCAGGAAGGGAAGTCTGACTAATAAAAACCCCCCACAGCACTGAGCAATCACTCACCTCTACCCTCCGTGGTGGCCTTACAACCTCCTGCCCACGCTCAGAGACCTGGGGCCAGGGGCACAGAAAATGAGTCTTTGTCCAGCACTCTTCCTACCTGGACGGGGTCAGACTTCTGAGTCCAAGAGAAGTAGGAGACCGTGAACTTCAAATACTGGATGGAAATGATAGCTAGCCTCACCCCCAATCCCAGCAGCCAGGGCTACAATGAAAGGAGGCAACACTCGAAACATCTGCATTTATTACAAACGAGGGTGCCGACCCGAGACTCCAAACACATTACGCAGTCCTGACCTACGACATGGTAAGACATGGACAGAGGGGTGGGCAACACCGAGGTATGTGTCTAGGTCACAGGAGCCCCCTCGGGGTCCCCTCCACCTTTGGTCCAGACGACACCTTGGCCCAGGTGTGCCCGCTGCCAGGACACACCTAGGCCTGGGGTCCAGCAGCCGGGTAGCCTGTGAGGCTGGTGATGGGGAAGCAGGGACTCAGAGTCCCTCTCCTCTCTGGGGAAGTCTCCCTCTAGGACCCAACGGTTTCAGCCTCACAGCGACCATTACACACATTTTGGAACACAAAACAGGTAAAATATTAAGCTAACAGTAAAATTAAAACGCTGCAGGGAGGACACCTGAGTGGACAAGTGGTCAGAGGCTGCCCTGTCCACCTGTGAAAGGGTCCAGGGCCAACCGGGGCAACCAGAACCGTGGGTAAGTGTGGGCCTCCAGGTGGTCCCAGGAAGGGTGCAAGAAGGGTCCAGGGAGGGTGGGGCTCCGCCTGAGGCGTTCAGATAATCAGGAGGCCACCCACTCGCCCGCACCGTGGGTCTGGTGCTTCAGAGACAAACCTAGGGACAAGCCCTGGCCTCATGCCACGGCTAGGCATGCCACAGAAACCGGAAGACAGTGCATCCTGCCCACACAAAAGCTGTGCTGTCCTAGTACGACAAGCATCCCTGCTCCAGCCCCAGGTCTCGCTGGGGTGGCTGGAAAAAAACCGTTCTTTGGGGTTCCAGGAAGCATAATCTCAAGTGAGGAGGGGAGCACAACATGGTCCCGGCAACTCTGACATGGACTGCTTCCCGCACCCCTTGTCGCCATCACCAGAAGCCTCATGTACAAACGGGACACACACACACCACACCCGGGGAGAGAGGCCCACACCCGCACACCCATTCACACACGCAGGACAGATCAGCTGGTAGCCAGAGATGCCAGGGCGTGCTCAGGGGACTGCCTTCGGGGGCTCCATGTAGGCCGGATTATAAGGAGGCTGGCTGGCAGGGTAGGGCAGGGCTGCACCTCCTGAAAACAGAGAGGACACCAATTAGCTGTGGCCATGGCTGCAGGGGGTCACGCATGGCGGAGTCGGCAGGCGTACTCACCAGCCATCGTCTCGTGGTAGGCAGGGGGGCCCATGGGCTGGGTCGGGTAGGGTGCTGTTGGCATCCCCGGCTGGGGGACCACGGAGTGGTAGCCCTGGTACGTTGGTCCAGGGTAGCTGGGCGGTTGCAAGTAAGGGGTGTGGGTCACCGTGGTGGCCACGGTAGTGGTCACAACCGCTGCAAAGAGAGCCCCAGTCAGGACTGCTGAGCTGGCCACCCTCCCTCCAGCTCAGGCCAGTCAGGGCCCCGATAAACCCACCGCCACCACCCGGGGTCTGCACCTGCCCCCAAGGGGTCACCGTGGGGCAGAGGGGAGATGCTCACGTTGCGGGCGCCGGCACATCTTGTACAAACAGCAGCAGGAGCAGGTGCAGCAGACAATGACGGTGACCACGGCGATCACAAAGAGGGTCACCCCGATGGCGATCACTGTGCCGAACCTGACAGAAAGCCAGTCAGCGCTCCAGGGGTCGAGACTCCACACTCCCACTGCTGGCAGCATGGGTTCGATCCCTAGTCAGGGAACGAAGATCCCACATGCCGCGCACGGCCAAAAAAAAAGAACCTAAATAAAGCCAGTCAAGATCCAGGGCCTCTCGCCCCCACCCAGGACCAGCAGTCCACACCACACCCACTCCCAGACGGCACCTCTCTAGCCGGAGGAGACTGGGCAACACAGATAAAGCCACTTCTGGGGCGTGGAGCTTGAACCTGTTTCACCCTCAAGTATATGGGGTTGACCTTGGCTGCCCCTGGGATGCCCCTCAGGAGCTTGGGAGACGGCTCTTCAGGTGTCTTCTCCCATACACACGTCTTATCCACCTCCAACGAGCCAGAAGCACATGCACACCCCGTATCCACCACCAGCCAGGCCTTGGGTGGCTTGAATCCAAAACTCAGACGTGGGTGCGACAGACCAACTCATGGCCTCTGGGAGCCCACAGACCATTACAGGAGGCAAGGGTTGAAGGGAAAATGGCTCAGGAAGCACAGGTAATGAATCACAGGGAGAAGTTTCCAGGAGTGGGGAGAGGCCAGTGTGGCCAGGATGGTGGGGAGTGGTATGGCTGCAGGCCCCTGGAGTGACGGTGAGCCTGCGGGGTGCCAAGCACCATGCCAGGTGTCATACACCCTCACTCCAACCTGAGGGGCAGGCAGGCAGGTCAACCAAGAGCCAGGCAAGAGGAAGCCTCCCTGCCCACGCGGGCTTAACCCTCAGCAAGGCCCAGGCCTGAGTGGAGAGTCTGCCACCTGAGAAGACTGTCCCTGGGCGGGAAGTCCACCAAAGCCGATTCTCAAGGGCAGCCACAGCCCCCTGCTGTTCCCAGAGGCCAAGCAGTATTCCTTCCAGTAAAAGGGAACTGCACCAACCAGCTGTTCCATTAAACATGGAAGGGGCTTGGTGAGCTGTGAGCTATAGGCTCCCCTGCCCCTGAGGCCTGGGGGAAGGTCAAGGGGAAGGTCCCCACCCTCCCACCCTCCTCAACCCCCTCACCCTGGGTGGAGGGTCTTCCATCTCATAGGCCAGCTGACATCACAGCTTTGGGACGAACTAAGGACAGACCCTCCCACCCCAGACTCAAAATACCCAATTGCATTCATAAAACAGGAGCCACTGGCCACTGTGCGGCCCAGACCAAGGCCCCAAGACAGGAACAGTGGGAGTCAGGAGGTGCCGCCTGCGCGCGCACACACACACGCACACGCACACACACACACACACACACACACACACACACGCACACACACGCAGGAGCGCGATGAATGACACATGATTGCAGGGCCGCCGCCACCAATCTCTAATCTCTCTCTCCCACTCTCTTCCTCTCTTCTGTCTCTATCTCTGACACACAGCACTGGCACAGAAGCTCACCCCATGTTAGTCTCTGCCTTCACTCAGGGGCCTCCTGCACCCCGGGGGCTTCCCCATTCCATCCAGAGGCCACTCAGTTTCAATCTCCTCCCCTTCCAGGAAAAGTAAAGGAAGCTCCTGGGCCCTCCCTAGCCCTGACGTCAGAAGCTGGAAGGACAGAGCCTCTTAAAGACACAGTGCAGAGGATGCCCCAGCTGCGCTCCCAACTGGTGCCAGGATGGGGGAGGGAAGAGCTCCCGGAGTTGCCTCCCCACCCCATTGTCCATGGGGTCCCCAACCACACTCCTGCTCTGCCTGGCTCAGCCCACCAGCCCTGTTCCAGCCGTCCACTCAGTGGGTACCTTCAGCCATCTGAGCCCACCAGCAGATCCAGGGCCCGCCGGCCACTCCCCTCAGCTCCTCTTCTCCCACCAGTGCATGCTGGAGGTCTCAAATCTGAACCTACCTACCTAAGTCCCCTTGGCCAGCCTGTCACGTCTGATCTTGTTGCTCCTGCTCAAGAGACTAGTATGGCTCCTGGGATCATGCAGGAATTTGCTTTATAATTTCTTTGTAAACTCTGTGTAATGTGTGTGTATCTGTACTTCTCTCTTTCTCTGGACTTCCCTGGTGAATCAGATGGTAAAGAATCTGCCTGCAATGCATGAGACCCGGGTTCGATCCCTGGGTCAGGAAGATCCCCTGGAGGAGGGTATGGCAACCCACTCCAGTATTCTTGCCTGGAGAATCCCATGGACAGAACAGCCTGGTGGGCTACAGTCCACGGGGTCACAAAGAGTCAGACACAACTGAGTGACTAACATAACAACTAATAGTGTGATAAGAGAGGGGAAAAAATCTAGCATTTGTCTCATCAGAGAGTAACACAATAAAGCAAATGTCAGTCTCTAATTAAAAGTCTAAATAAAGGGCTTTCCTGGTGGCTCAGTGGTAAAGAATCTGCCTGCTGATGCAGGAGACACAGGTTGGATCCCTGATCTAGGAAGATCCCACATGCCACGGAGCAACTAAGCCTGTGCACCACAACTACTGAGCCTGTGCTCTAGAGCCCGGGAGCCACTACTGAAGCCCGTGTGCCCCCGAGCCCGCGCTCCACTACAGGAGAAGTCGCTGCAATGAGAACCCCACGTACCGCAACTAGAGAGTAGCCCCTGCTTCCCACAACGAGAGAAAAGCCTGAGCATCAGCGAAGACCAGGCACAGCCATAAATAAATAAATAAATAAATTAATTTTTTTAAAAAAGTCTAAATAAAATAAAACTCCCTGTGTGGCTGGGGGGACTCCCACCCTCCCTCCTGTATGATCCAGCCACATCACCCTCCTTTCAGCTTTTTTTTTTTTGGCTGTGCCATGTAGCATGTGGGATCTTAGTTTCCTGACGAGGGATTGAACCTGTGCCCCCTGCAGTGGACGCACAGTCTTCACCACTAGGCTGCCGGGAAGTCCTCCTGTTAGCTTCTGGAAGCACTGTGCGCTCTGTCTTCCCTCAGGGCCTTCATACAGGCAGTTCTTACTACAAAACCACCCCATTGGCTCTTCCCATTCCTATACAATTCATTCTTGGTCACTTTTCACATCTCAGATCAAAACATCACTGCCTCTAGGACACCGCCCCTGACCATGCAGAAAAGGTCAGACTACTTGATAAATGCTCTTACAGAATCAATTGCCTGTCTACTTCAGTTTATCAACGTACACTCCTTTGGATTGTGTGAGCATTGGATTACCGTGCATCTTGCCTCCAGCCTATGGATTCATGGAGGCACAGACTGCAACCAGCCCTGGATCATTACTGTGTCTCCAATTCCTGGCCGAGACAGTGGGTGCTCAGGAAGTATCTGACAAGTGAATCAAGTCACTCAGGGATCCCGTGGGCAGCATCGAGTAGGACAGCAAGGCCTGATGCCCTGAGGAACAGCAATATATGAGGGGTGACTGCAGGGTGGGGCAGGGATCCGTGGCCCCAACAAAGCCACCATACGAACAGAATCACACCTCTGAAGCCTGAGGCTACCCCCCAGAGGTCAAGTTCAGAAGGCGAGAGTTGGCCTAGAAAGGAAGGGACAGAAGGGCAGGGGAGGAAGAGCCCAGGCAAGGAGCTTGCAGCAGGGCTGAACGGGACAGTCCCTAGGAGGCTGAAGACCCTCATTGTCCCAGAAGTGAAAGGGCTGTCTCTGGAGCTGGACACCAGCATTCCCACCACCACACTGGCCAGGCAGCACATGGTCGTGACCCAGTGGGTATAAGAACTGCGGGAAGGGTGCTGTGAGGGCCAAGAACTAACACAGGCTGGCCATGCCCATTCCTCAGCTACCAGACCTCCCTGCCTTCCTGGTGTATTGTCACGGCAAAGATGGCATAGAGGGTCAGCAGTGACCAGCCTGGGGCCCTCAGCCCGAGTTTCCACCGCTCAGGTGCTTCAAAACACGCCATTCCTGCTGGATGATCCTGTGAGTGAAAGGAGCTGGGAAGGGACAATGACATCAGAACCCAAAAGGACCGTGATGGGGAACCAAGATAGCTCAGGGGTCGGAGGGGACTACATACATGGACCAGCCACCGAGCATCAGCAGGGCAGGACAGGAGTCACCTACTAAAGTGGCAGGAAGACCCACCAATAACATGTCCGCTCTGTGGGGAGCACAGGGAGAGCCTAGGTTCTGAAGGCAGATGGAGTCCCAACTGCACTGCTGTGCTCTGACCTGCTGCCTTGTTCTTGGGGAACCCAGGGAGTTGCTCAAACGAAGAGCCGGGGTGGGGGCGGACCAAGAGTGAAGGAGCGGGCAGAGGTGGGGAAAGGGTGGAGTTGGCCCAGAACCCCTCAGCACATCGGGTCCTTCCGCTGTGGAGCATTCGCAGAAGCTTCCAAAAAGGGCTGGACACCCCCCACAAGGAACCATCGCACCAATGGACAATCAATGGTGCCCCCGGCTGAGGAGGCAGCACACAAATGCTCACCCGAGAGGGTGGCCCCTTAGGGCCCTGATGGGTGGTCAAGGGGGCACCCAAAGGAGACACACCCCTGTCCCTCCATCTCCCAGTACCTGCTCCTGGAGACTCAACCCTGTAAGGGAGGCGCTGGACTCTACGCTGGGGCTCCGCTCAGAAGCAGAGGAGAGGCGGGGCAGGATGGGGAGAAGGCCCAGAGAGGGGAGAAGGATCCGCCCAATGGACAGGCAAGATGGCCCAGTGGGGAGGCTGCAGGGCTCGGGCACCTCAAGGAGGGCAGGGAGGGTGCCCCTGAGCTTCCCCCAGGAACCCACATCTCCTCTGCTCCCGGGGGACCTTGTTCTGCGATGTGGAATCCACATTTCTCACACAGGGCCCAGTGCTCACTCACCAACCAGGCCACCTTACTCTTTCCTGCCCTTCTCTGAACCCTCTCTCTCAGCACCTCCTACAGCCATTCTTCAAATGTCACCGACCCTCAACACACTCAATCCCACCCAAACCCAAGCCCTTCATGCGAACCCCATTCGTTCTCTGTCCTGGATCCCCGAGCAGGGTGGAGGGCAGGGCACGCCACCCCGGCCCCTCCCCCAGCCCCTCCAGGCTAGCAGGCAGCCTCCCTCTGGCCAGACCGGGAAACCATGGCTGCCTCCCACATGGCCTGCCACGCCCTCCCGACCCTAACACGCCCGCCCCACCCGTTCCTGTCATCCTCCAGGAAGTGGTGGTCTTCATCGGAAATGCCATTCAGACCCCAGCACTGCCCCGAGCCCTCCCTGGTGCCCCCCCAGGAAGAGGCCCACACTGGCTGGATGTCAGACCGTGAGATGCCATGGTGCACTATCCGCAATCCTAGCACCTTTACCACACCTGTACCCCCCATCACTATGCCCCCGGCGCCACCACTGCCCCCTCACCACCACCACCGCCATCATTACGCCAACACCTCCCTGCCACTGTCCCCCATCGCCACATCCCGACCTACTATCATACATCTGCCTGTCACCCCACTACACGCCACCACAGCGGCCGTTACCATCAACCTCTCCACCATCAACATGAACACGCATGCCTGCCCCAGTACCACACGGCCACCATCATTCATCACCACTCTATGCCCACCACCACTGTGCCATCACCACACACTCAGCCTTGTAGCCAACACCTCTTCCCTGCTGCCACCACCTGATCACTAGCACCTTTTGCCACTATCGCCCCCATCACGGTCACCCCCTTCCCATCACTTACACCTACAGCCCACACCATCACCAAGCTCAATGTGAACCTCCACCCTCAGCGTTTCAATTGTCAACCCGTCACCCCAATCCCCAGCACAATGGTGAAGACAACTTCCCAACACAAGAATCAAAGCTCCTGGAGCTCAGACATGGTGACAGCTTCTCCGGGGCCATACCCCAAGGACTCTGTGCCACCCCAGTCCCTGCAGCCCTCTTGAGCCCCCGTCACCTCTGCCAGGAAGATGTACCGAAACTGCAGGTTACGTACCTGGCCACGGGCTCGCTGTCGAAGCTGGAGTCGAACTCAGTGAGGATACTGCAAACAGGAAATCTCACAATTAACCACCTGCACCCCACTCAGCACACCAGGAACAAACACAACCTTAGCACACACACACAGAACATGCACGAAAGCCAACCCCACAATGGGCCAGAAAGGTGGGGCCCTGGTGGCCTCCAGAGGCCAGATATCACACATACCAGGATTTCAGGCTAGAAAGCCACACATCCTTCTAAAGCACACATGGGACATTCTCTAGGAGAGACCACCCAGGTGGATCAGACAGTAAAGACTCCACCCTGCAATCCAGGAGACCTGGGTTCAATCCCTGGGTTGGGAAGACCCCTGAAGAAGGAAATGGCAACCCACTCCAGTATTCTTGCCTGGAGAACCCCCATGGACAGAGGAGCCTGGTGGGCTACAGTCCATGGGGTCGCAAAGAGTCGGACACGACTGAGTAACTAAACACTAACACGTTTGAGGCCACAAAACCAGTCTCGAGATCTGAAAAGATAGCTATCATACAAATTATCTTCTCCAACGACAATGGAATGAAGTTATAAATCAATAACAAAAGACCCACGTCATAAAGTTAAAAACAAAATGCTAAAAACAAAAACTCGCATACCTTGAGAAAGCAACAGATTACAACAGAAGAGCTGTAGCTTAAATAAGAAATCATAGAAGATATTGAGAAATCTGTAAAACCAAATGAAAATAAAAACACCGCTGGTCAAAACGGGTGACACACAGCTAAAGAATTCTTAGAAGGAAATTTATAGCTTTGATAGTGATATGGTAGGAAACCAAAGAAGACAGGAAAAACGTAATAGAACAGACTCCCAAAATAAGGAAGGAATTAATAAACATAAGTGAAAAAGTCAAAGAGAATAGTAGCCACAGAAAATAACGGAGAAGATGAACAGAACCAAAGCTGGTGGACCTCTGGCCAGACTAATGAAGAAAAGGAGAAAAGATGCAAGAAGACAAAAATACAGAATGAAAAAGGTAAGGTGGAGAAGCTCTATACAGTCAACAAAAACAAGACCAGGAGCTGACTGTGGCTCAGACCATGAACTCTTTATTGCCAAATTCAGACTGAAATTGAAGAAAGTAGGGAAAACCACTAGACCATTCAGGTATGACCTGAATCAAATCCCTTATAATTATACAGTGGAAGTGAGAAATAGATTTAAGGGCCTAGATCTGATAGATAGAGTGCCTGATGAACTATGGAATGAGGTTCGTGACATTGTACAGGAGACAGGGATCAAGACCATCCCCATGGAAAAGAGATGCAAAAAAGCAAAATGGCTGTCTGGGGAGGCCTTACAAATAGCTGTGAAAAGAAGAAAGCAAAAAGCAAAGGAGAAAAGGAAAGATATAAGCATCTGAATGCAGAGTTCCAAAGAATAGCAAGAAGAGATAAGAAAGCCTTCCTCAGTGATCAATGCAAAGAAATAGAGGAAAACAACAGAATGGGAAAGACTAGAGATCTCTTCAAGAAAATTAGGGATATCAAGGGAACATTTCATGCAAAGATGGGCTCGATAAAGGACAGAAATGGTATGGACCTAACAGAAGCAGAAGATATTAAGAAGAGGTGGCGAGAATACACAGAAGAACTGTACAAAAAGATATTCACAACCCAGATAATCACGATGGTATGATCACTGACCTAGAGCCAGACATCCTGGAATGTGAAGTCAAGTGGGCCTTAGAAAGCGTCACTACGAACAAAGCTAGTGGAGGTGATGGAATTCCAGTTGAGCTATTTCAAATCCTGGAAGATGATGCTGTGAAAGTGCTGCACTCAATATGCCAGCAAATTTGGAAAACTCAGCAGTGGCCACAGGACTGGAAAAGGTCAGTTTTCATTCCAATCCCAAAGAAAGGCAATGCCAAAGAATGCTCAAACTACTGCACAATTGCACTCATCTCACACGCTAGTAAAGTAATGCTCAAAATTCTCCAAGCCAGGCTTCAGCAATACATGAACAATGCACTTCCTGATGTTCAAGCTGGTTTTAGAAAAGGCAGAGGAACCACAGACCAAATTGCCAACATCCGCTGGATCATGGAAAAAGCAAGAGAGTTCCAGAAAAACATCTACTTCTGCTTTATTGACTATGCCAAAGCCTTTGACTGTGTGGATCACAATAAACTGTGGGAAATTCTGAAAGAGATGGGAATACCAGACCACCTGACCTGCCTCTTGAGAAATTTGTATGCAGGTCAGGAAGCAACAGTTAGAACTGGACATGGAACAACAGACTGGTTCCTAATAGGAAAAGGAGTACGCCAAGGCTGTATATTGTCACCCTGCTTATTTAACTTATATGCAGAGTACATCATGAGAAACGCTGGGCTGGAAGAAACACAAGCTGGAATCAAGATTGCTGGGAGAAATATCAATCACCTCAGATATGCAGATGACACCACCCTTATGGCAGAAAGTGAAGAGGAACTCAAAAGCCTCTTGATGAAAGTGAAAGTGGAGAGTGAAAAAGTTGGCTTAAAGCTCAACATTCAGAAAACGAAGATCATAGCATCCGGTCCCATCACTTCATGGGAAATAGATGGGGAAACAGTGGAAACAGTGTCAGACTTTATTTTTCTGGGCTCCAAAATCACTGCGAATGGTGACTGCAGCCATGAAATTAAAAGACACTTACTCCTTGGAAGGAAAGTTATGACCAACCTAGATAGCATATTCAAAAGCAGAGACATTACTTTGCCAACTAAGGTTCGTCTAGTCAAGGCTATAGTTTTTCCCGTGGTCATGTATGGATCTGAGAGTTGGACTGTGAAGAAGGCTGAGCGCCAAAGAATTGATGCTTTTGAACTGTGGTGTTGGAGAAGACTCTTGAGAGACCCTTGGACTGCAAGGAGATCCAACCAGTCCATTCTAAAGGAGATCAGCCCTGGGATTTCTTTGGAAGGAATGATGTTAAAGCTGAAACTCCAGTACTTTGGCCACCTCATGCAAAGAGTGATTCATTGGAAAAGACTCTGATGCTGGGAGGGATTGGGGGCAAGAGGAGAAGGGGACGACAGAGGATGAGATGGCTGGATGGCATCACTGACTCGATGGACGTGAGTCTGAGTGAACTCTGGGAGTTGCTGATGGACAGGGAGGCCTGGCGTGCTGCGATTCATGGGGTCGCAAAGAGTTGGACACGACTGAGCGACTGAAATGAACTGAAATAGCAATAAGTACAACAGAGCTTTAAAAAAAGTAGTAACTGGAAGTTCCCTGGAGGTCCAGTGGCTAGGACTTGGCATTTCCACTGCTGTGGCCCGAGGTTCAATCCTTAGTAGAGGAACTAAGATCCTGCAAGCTGTGTGACGCAGCATCCCACCCCCCAAAAAAATAATATTAACTTTGAACTGAACAAACCATCTGCAAAAAAAGCATTTGGGAAACAAGTGAAGGCAACTGAAGACTAATATTAAAAGCTATTAAATAAACTGTGGTAATTGTGCTAAGTGTATTCCAGATATACGATCATATTTCTTTTTAAAGGACTCACTTGGGACTTCCCTGGTGGTCCAGCGGTTAAGAATCTGCCTGGCAATGCACAGGACATGGGTTTGATCCCTGGGCGGGGAACTAGGATCCCATATGCCGTGGTGGGCAACTAAGCCTGAGTACACACGACAACTACAGAGCCCACACACCCGACAGAAGATCATGCATGATGGAACTAAACCCAACGCTGCTGAATAAATAATTATTTAAAAAATAATCATAATAAAGGACTCACTTGTATGATAAAAAAAACTAACATTTAAGGAGACATTTTCATGTCTGGGATCGGTTTTAAAAGACCCAGGAAACAAAAGTAGTGGGAGGTAGGTGGAACATTAGCAGCAGAGTATTGCTAACCAGAGGGGCAAGCAATGGGTATATGGGGTTATTATTCTCTCTGCTTTTGTATGTATTTGAAAATTCTCAAAAAAAAAAAAGAATTGAGAAACAAACAGAAAAAGTCAAGAGAATTAGGCATAACTATATCCTCAATTTGAAGGACAAGTAAAGCTAAGGAAAAAATATTTTCAAAAAAATCAGTGTGCCGGCTTTGGCCAGCAATAACAGAGTAAAGCACACCAAGTTGGGATAAGGGGGGCAGGGGCGGAGTGGGAAGAGACTTCCATGGAGGTGGGCCTGGCATTTAAAGCCTCCTTTCTCCTAGGGGCACCAGCCTATTTCAGAAGGGCAATTCTCTAGGCAAGAAGACGGGTGTGGGTTGCCATTTCCTACTCTTAGGGATCTTCCTGGGATTGCACTCTCATCTCCTGCAGGGGCAGGTAGATTCTCCTTTTTCTTTTTTGTTTTTAAAACAAAACTATTTTATTGAGGTCTAACCTACTTACAGTTTAAATTCGTTTAATTATTAATTCAAATTTTATTTTAAATGCCTTTAAGATAATTTTATATTTTAGATCATAAATCAAGATTTTTCTCTGTTCCATATAAATTCTGTATCTAGCCGAAAGTTTCACATGTTTATTCATTCTATTCTGCCTTTCTTTTGGGTTTTTTTTTTTTTAGTTTGTTTAATTGGAAGCTAATCACTTTATAATATTGTGGTGGTTTTTTCCATACATTGACATAAATCAGTGGCAGGAAGATCCTTAACCACTGAGGTCCTGAACAGCAAGGAGAAACTCTGCAAGGAGCTCAGCTTCTACTCGTCTCAGTCTCTGCAATCAGGCCAAAATGACCTTAGACTGCTCGTGTCCCTGGCAAAAGCAGTTATCAGTCCTTCCTGGAGGAAGTCCTGAGCTCCAAATGGCTATAATTCATTCTGCAAATACAATGTTTGGCACACAACTGATGATTTCCAGGAACACGAGAACATTAGACAACAAGAAACAACAGAAACAACCGACAGGAGAAATATCCACAGGGGTCCAAACACTGCCGTTCTCAGACTCTGACCTTTGTTCAAGCAGATCAAAGGAAAAAAGATGCAGCAGTTTACAAGTACTGCAAACAAAAATGAAACAAATAAAAATTCTAGAACTAAAAAATCATGCAAAAATCAGTAATTTATTAGACAGCTCAATATAATCAATCAACTAGAAGACAAACCCAAACAAATATATATACACTAAAGCCTAGAGACACAAAAGATGGTAAATGTACATACAGAAGACAATAGGTGAAATATGGAAAACAGCTGTAGAAAAGGTCTTCAGTTCAGTTCAGTTCAGTCGCTCAGTTGTGTCCGACTCTTTGCGACCCCATGAATCGCAGCACGCCAGGCCTCCCTGTCCATCACCAACTCCCGGAGTTTACTGAGACTCACGTCCATCGAGTCAGTGATGCCATCCAGCCATCTCATCCTCTGTCGTCCCCTTCTCCTCCTGCCCCCAATCCCTCCCAGCATCAGAGTCTTTTCCAATGAGTCAGCTCTTTGCATGAGGTGGCCAAAGTACTGGAGTTTCAGCTCTAGCATCACTCCTTCCAAAAGAACACCCAGGACTGATCTCCTTTAGAATGGACGGTTGGATCTCCTTGCAGTCCAAGGGACTCAAAGAAAAGGTTTTACATATGTGTAATTAAAGTCCCAGAGGAAGAAATGTGAGAATGGAGTAGAAGCAATCTTTAAAAAGAGGTATGCATGCTATTAAAATTATTTTTCTCCTAGCAAAAATGATAAAACAAAAAAAGATAATGGCTGCAAATTTTCCAAAACTGGCGGAAAACAAACAAAAAAACCAAGCCAGATTTCAGAAATATCTTAAGCCCCAAGCAGCAAAAATTCAAAGAAAAACACACCTAGGTACATTACAGTAAAACGCAAAAACCAAACATGAAGAGAAAAAACTTGAAAATTAGAGAAAAGACATGCTACTGGCAAAGGAGCAATAATAAAACCATTATCTGATTTCTCAACAGAAACAACAGATGTTAGAAGACAATGGAATGAAAGCTGCAAAATGCTGAACTTTGCTGAAACTTTATACCTTCCAACCTATTAATCCATACCAGGAAAAAATCCTTTAAGAAGGAATGTAAAACAAAGACATTTTCAAACAAACAAAAGCCAAGAAAATTTGACACCAGTCTACCTGTATGAAAGGTAGAAGGAAGATGTCTCAGATGAAACTTGAACATGAAGGAAGAGAAAAATATACTGATAAAGGCAAAAAAGACAACTAAAATACTGTCTTTGGGAAATGCAAATCAAAACCACAATGACATATCCCCTCACACCAATCCAGACAGCTATCATCAAAAGAACACAAATAAAAAATGTTGGCAAGGATACGGAGAAAAGGGAACTCTTTGGCCCTATTGCTGGGAATGGGTGTACCCACTGTGGTAAACAGTATGGAGGTTTCTCACAAAATTAAAAATAGGGAATTCCCTGGCAGTCTAGAGGCTACGACTCTGGGCTCTAACTGCCAAGGGCTGGGCTTCTACGCCCGGTTGGGGAAATAAGATCTTGCATGCTACTCGACATAGTCAAAACAAAAGAACAAAAACCCTGAAAAGAGAACTAACATATGACCCAGCAGTTTCACTCCTGGGTATACATCAAAAAAAAAACAAAAAAAAAAAACACTAATTTAAAAAGATACATGCACCCCAGTGTTCACAGCAGCATTATTTACAATTGCTAAGGTATAGAAGCAACCAGTGTCCATCCACAGATGAATGGATGAAGATGTGGTGTGTGCATACATGTGTGTGTGCACACATACATGTACACAATGGAATACTATTCAGCCATAAAAGGATGAAATTTTGCCATTTACAGTACCATGGATGGACTTGGACAGCATTATGCTAAGTGAGATAAGTCAAATACTGTAGGATATCACTTATATGCGGAAATCTAAAAATACAACAAACTAGTGAATACAGCTAGGAAATGACACCCCACTCCAGTATTCTTGCCTGCAGAATCCCAGGGACAGAGGAGCCTAGTAGGCTGCTGTCTGTGGGGTCGCACAGAGTCGGATATGACTGAAGCGACTTAGCACCAGCAGCAGCAGTGAATACAGCAAAAGAGAAGCAGACTCACATATACAAAGAACAAAGTAGTAGTTACCAGTGGGGAGACGGGAGAGGGGCACCACACGGGTGGCAGTGTGGGAGTACAAACTATTGGATATAAAATAGGCTCAAGGTTGTATTGTACAACATGGGAAATATAGCCAATATTTTGTAATAACTATAATGGAAAGTAACCTTTAAAAATTGTATAAAATTTTTTTAGATAACCATGAAAAAAATTCTACATTTCTCTAAAGAAGACATACAGATAGCCAAAAAGCACATGAAAAGATGTTCAACATCATAAAGAAATGCAAATCAAAACTACAACAAGGTCTCGCCTCACACCAGTCAGAATGGGCATCGTTGAAAGGTCTAGCAACTTCCCTGGTGTTCCAGGAGTTGACTGCAGGCTTCCACGGGAGAGGGCACGGGTTCTGTCCCTGGGTAGGGAAGTTCCACGTGCCGTGTAGTACGGCCAAAAACAACATGGAATTAATAATGCGGGGGACTTTCTTGATGGTCTAGGGGTGAGGGCTCTGCACTTCCACTGTAGGGGCACAGGTTCAATCTGGTCAGGAAAGTAAGATCTCACACGCCCCATGGCCAAAAAAATAGTCTACCAACAATAAATGTTGGAGAGGGTGTGGCGAAAAGGGAACCCTCCTACACTGTTGATGGGAATGTAAATTGGGACAATCACTATGGAGAACAGTATGGAGGTTCCTTAAAAAAATAAAAACAGAACTACTCTATGATCCAGCAATCCCACTCCTTGATATATATCTGGAAGAAACCACAATTCGAAAAAATACATGGACCCCAATGCTCACTGCACGACTATTTATAATATCAAGACATGGAAACAACCTGAACGAACTTATATACAAAACAGACTCACAGATTTCAAAAACAAACTTATGGTTACCAAAGGGGAAATCAGGGTGGGAAGAACAAATCGGGAGCTTGAAATTAACATATACACATTACTACATATAAAATAGATAACCAACAAGGACCTACTGTTCAGCACACGCAACTCTACTCAATATTCTGTAATACCCTATATGGGTAAAGAATCTGAAAAAGAAGGTATATATGTATATGTATAACTGAATCACTTTGCTGAATATCTGCAACTAACACAACATTGTAAATCAACTATAATCTAAATAAATTTAAAAAAGAAAGGGAATAAAATACTGTCTTTGGGGTTTATAGTATTACAAGAGATAAAGGGAGTATCAGACATAATAAAATGAGCAATTCATCAGAAAGTAGAAACAATCCTAGATACGTATGCACCTAATAACAAAGTATTAGACCTCATGAAGCGGAATACTGATAGAACTAAAAGAATAAACATATCTGTAATCTCTTGGTAATCAACAACACAAGAATAACAAAAACCAATAAGGATAAAAAAGATCTAAACACTATTATCAACAACTTGACCTAACTGACACTTATCAAGAGTACACTTAACAACTGCAGGGAGAAGGCAATGGCACCCTACTCCAGTACTCTTGCCTGGAGAATCCCATGGATGGAGGAGCCTGGTAGGCTGCAGTCCATGGGATCGCTAAGAGTCGGACACGACTGAGCAACTTCACTTTCACTTTTCACTTTCATGCATTGGAGAAGGAAATGGCAACCCACTCCAGTGTTCTTGCCTGGAGAATCCCAGGGACGAGGGAGCCTTGTGGGCTTCCGTCTATGGGGTCGCACAGAGTCGGACACGACTGAAGCGACTTAGCAGTAGCAGTAGCAGTAACAACTGCAGAATATATCTGAAACACTCACCAAGGTACAGGATATTCTAAGCCATAAACTGAGTCTCAATAAATTTCAAAAGACTGAAATCTTTTTAAAAAAGTTTTCATTTATATGTCCACGTCAGGTCCTGGTTGTAGCACACAGGCTTAGTCACCCCACAACGTGGGGGATCTTAGTTCCCCAAGCAGGGATCAAGGCTGCACCCCCTGTATTGGAAGGCGGATTCTTAACCACTGGATCACCAGGGAAGTCCCAAAAAACCAAAATCTTAAAAGAAAACAACACAATGAGATATTACTATCCAGCCTCCAAAACCGCAGACATTGAACCTTTCTAGGAATCAGCAATAATCTGTATCTTATTGCCTGGTGCCCTGGTGGCTCAGTGGTAAAGAATCCTCCTGCCAATGCAGGAGATGTAGGTTCGATCCCTGGGTTGAGATCTCCTGGAGAAGGAAATGGAAACCTATTCCAGTAGTCTTGCCTGGAGAATCCCACGGACAGAGGAGCCTGATAGGCTACTATCCATGGAGTCGCAAAGAGACAGACATGACTTAGCAACTAAACAGTATCTTAACTAAAGTGTTAAATATGAGAAGTATACATTTATTAAAACTTGATTCAAATGAAGCATTTATGTACTTACACCTCAATTTTTAAAGAAACATTTACAATACCAAGTTTGGAGAGGGTGTGGAGCAAATCTGACGCTCTCATCTGGCTGGTGGGAGTGTAAATGGTAACAAGTGCTGGATGTATCTGTCAAAACTGGACACATGCCCCCAGTGCCTCAGGATTTCTACTCCTAGATATTTTCCCACAAGGAAGATATTCCTTTTAAAAGGCACCAGAGATTTATAAAAGAGGGTTCTTAGCATCACTATCAAAACAGCAGAAGCCAGGAACTCCCAGCGGTTAGGACTCCGTGCTTTCACTGCCAAGGGCTTGGGTTCAATCCCTGGTTGGGAACTATGATTCCACAAGCCACACTGAGCTGCCAAACAGAAGAAGAAAAAATGAATAACCGAAAGAAAACCTACATACATGGACAGATATGCTATGCTGATGGACTGGAAAACTCATTGAAAAGTCAATTCTACAAAAACAGTATAAATCAATGCAATCTAAGCTGGTTTTCTTGAGAAGCTGATTCTAAAATTTACATGGAAATACAAAAGACTAAAAATAACTAAGACAATATTGAAGACTATCAAAGCATAATATAGACACAGAAATTATAAGTCTGCTTTAGCCCAAGGACAGTCAACATAATGTAATAGGGAGCCTAGAGACATCTACACATGTGGATACTCAATCTGTAGCAAACCTGTCATTGTAGAGTGAGAGAACTATCATTTTCTGAGACACTATAGTATACATGTTGCTTGGACAATCAGAGAAAGTATCTTTATAAAATTCACTGAAAAATTCTTCACTGAAAATTTCGTGATGTGTCAGTTCTGAAAATTTCACAATAATAACTTTGTGTTTATAATATACACAGGTTGGAACAAAATCAAAGCAAAATGTGAATGGTAACAACAGTCCTAAGTCACATAATAAACCCTTGGTCAATTTTAAGCTCCAACAACTTCACACAGTGATTGTATCATTTTCTAAAAACGTATTGATACGTCTCTAGTCAATAATGTATTAACAAATGAAACGATCTCTACTGACTTATACAACTACTACTATGCGTACTTAAAACATACAGGGGCTTCTGTGGTGGCTCAGTGGCAAAGAATTTACCTGCCAAATCAAAACAGACACAGGTTTGATCCCTGGTCTAGGAAGATCCCACATGCCAAGGAGCAACTAAGCTGGTGTGCCCCAACTGCTCAGGCCATGCTCTAGAGCCCAGGAGCCACAATTACGAAGCCCATGTGCAGCGACTGCTGCAGCCCACACGCCCAGAGCCTGTGCTCTGCAGTGAGAAGCCACCACAACGAGAAGCCCTCGCGCTACAACTGGAGAATAGCCCCCACTTGCCACTGCAACTAGAGAAGAAGTCCACACAGCAGGGAAGATCCAGCACAGCCAAAAAATAAATGAATAAATAAAAATCATTTTAAAAGTAACAGAAATGCATATATATGTGCACCAAAAGATATGTACAAAGATGCTCAGAGCTGCATTATTTGCAATACCCCTCCCCAAAAAAGAAACAATCCAGATATCCACCAACATTACAATGAATCAACTGTGGTCTAAAAACCTAACATACACCAATGGAAAGGAACAAACAACACAGTATGGATGAAACTCACATGGTGAAAGAAACCAGATAAGAAACAGAGGTATGATGTCACGTGTATGTCTATGAGTGTTGAGTAACAGAGCAGTTAAACGTTACGCTTGGGGATAACAGAGGGCATACAGATTGGGAAGTAACCGGAGGGGGTTTCCAAGATTCCATGATGTGTTAATTCTTGCCCCAGACAGGTGGTGGCTTCGTGGAGTTAAATGTGTTTAAATTTCAATAATTTACTGAGCTGTATGCTTTATATTTGTGTACTTTTATGAATGTATGATATATACTGCCTCCAACCCCAATAAAAACTCTACTATAGGGACTTCTGGAGAAGGCAATGGCACCCCACTCCAGTACTCTTGCTTGGAAAATCCCATGGACGGAGGAGCCTGTTAGGCTGCAATCCATGGGGTCGCTAAGAGTCGGACACAACTGAGCGACTTCACTTTCACTTTTCACTTTCATGCATTGGAGAAGGAAATGGCAACCCACTCCAGTGTTATTGCCTGGAGAATCCCAGGGACGGGGGAGCCCAGTGGGCTGCCGTCTATGGGGTCGCGCAGAGTCAGACACGACTGAAGTGACTTAGCGTAGCATAGCATAGGTACTTCCCTGGTGGTCCAGTAGCTAGGACTCCATGCTCCTAACGCAGGAAGCCTGGGTTTGATCCCTGCTCAGGGAACCATATCCCACATGCCACAACTAAGAGTTTGCATGCCGCATAAAAAAATCCCTCATGGTGCAACTAAGACCCAGCCAACCAAGACCTGATGCAGACAAATAAATAAAATTAAAAGAAACATAAAAAAAAAACTAAGCTGTAGAACTTAGAGATGCATGTTTGGGTATTATAACTCTAAAGAAAAGCAAGGCTATATATAACAGAACCAACAGTATCTTAGAGGGATGAGAGACAGTGATTGAGAGTGAGCTCAAGGGGACATCTGCTGTCTTGACCTGAATAGTGGTTATATAGATATTTGCTTTATGATAAATCACTGAGCTGTACATTTATTTTAATGCACTTTTCTGCATGTGAATTTTATGTTACAACAGAATAAAAAACAACCTCAAGGAATGAGTTTAATAGCAGATTAAACATATATGAAGAATTAAATTAACTAAAAGGTTAGAAGACATAATCTGGAATGCAACACAGAGACAAAAATATGGAAGAGACAGACTAGGAAATGTGGACACTTGAGCAGAAGATGCAGCATGTCTAAATGAGTTCCAGAAGGAAAGGAGAAGGAAGGCTAATATTGAAGAGTAGCAGAGAATTTTCTAGAACTAATGAAAGACACTAAACCACAGATTTAAGAAGCTCACCAAATCCACAATAGCATAAATAAAAAGAAATCTAGGGACTTCTCTAGCAGTCCAGTGGTTAAGACTTCGCCTTCCAATGCAGAGGGAGCAGGTTAGATCCCTGGTTGGGAAGGCAAGATCTCACAAAAAACCAAAACATAAAATAAAAGCAATAATATTGTAACAAATTCAATAAAGATTTTTAAAAAATGGTCTCCATCAAAAAAAAAATCTTATAAAAATAAATCTATACTTCAATATATCATGGTGTAACTGAAGAATACCAAAGTCAAGAAAAAAAATAATCTTACAAATCTGTCAAAGGGGAAGAAAAAAGAGTTTTTTTAAATGCTGGACAACTGACTATTGAACTGGTACCTCTACAGAGATAAAGGAAGCCAGAGAAAATAACCATCAACTTAAATCCAGCTCAGAGAAAATATTTCTTAAGAATGAGATGAATGTAATTTACCATATTAACAGAATAAAAATAGAAAAATCATCTAATTATCTCTAAAGATGCAAGAAAATACTTAACTAAATGCAAACTTACTTCATGATTAAAAGTCCAAGGAAACTAGGAACAGAAAGGAACTTCCTCCACCTGATAAAGGGCAGGTATGGAAAGCCACAGAGAAGGCAATGGCACCCCACTCCAGTACTCTTGCCTGGAAAATCCCATGGACGGAGGAGCCTGGTAGGCTGCAGTCCATGGGGTCACTAGGAGTCAGACACAACTGAGCGACTTCACTTTCACTTTTCACTTTCATGCATTGGAGAAGGAAATGGCAACCCACTCCAGTGTTATTGCCTGGAGAATCCCAGGGACGGGGGAGCCTGATGGGCTGCGGTCTATGGGGTCACACAGAGTTGGACACGACTGAAGCGACTTAGCAGTAGCATGGAAAGCCACAGCTAATGTACCTAATAGTGAATGCTTTCTCCCTGAAATGGAGAACAAGACAATGATGTCTCTTATTACTTTTTTTTGTTGTTCTCACTTTTTTCATCATTGTACTGGAGATTCTGACCAGTGTGATAAGGCAAGAAAAAAACAATGAAAGCATACAAATTGAAAAAGAAGTAAACAGTAGAAGAAAAAATGGAATTAAAAAAAAAAAAGGCAATACAGTAAGTGAGAAAGAAAGAAATTTAGAACAGAGAGGACAAATATAAAGCACAAAATAAGACAGGAAATATTGAATACAATCCCAGAAATCCAATAATTACCTTAAACTTTAATGGAATAAATCTTCCTGTTTTTTAAAGCTATCAGAATAGATTTTGCAGTCCTCTTCCCTGGAGGTGCAGTGGATAAGAATTCACCTGCCAATGCAGGGGACACAGGTTCAATCCCTGGTCTGAGAAGATCCCCCATGCCTCAGAGCAGCTAAGCCCGTGGACCACAACTATTGGGTCTTGGCTCTAGAGCCCAGGAATCCCAACTACTGAAGCCCCCATGCCCTGGAGCCCATGCTCTGCAACAAGAGAAGCCACCAGACTGGGAAGCCCTCACACTGCAACTAGAGACTAGCCCCCACTGCTGCTGCTGCTGCTAAGTCGCTTCAGTCGTGTCCGACTCTATGCGACCCCAGAGACAGCCCACCAGGCTCCCCCGTCCCCGGGATTCTCCAGGCAGAAACACTGGAGTGGGTTGCCATTTCCCTCTCCAATGCATGAAAGTGAAAAGTGAAAGTGAAGTCGCTTAGTTGTGTCCGACTCCTAGTGACCCCATGGACTGCAGCCTACCAGGCTCCTTTGTCCATGGGACAGCTAAAAAAAAAGGCCTGTGCACTGCAATGAAAACCCAGCACAGCCAAAAATAAATAAATAAAAATTTAGAATAAAAAGTAAGGGGGTTCATTTTGCCCACAGACTATAAACTTTGCAACACACAGAAACGAAAGAACACAACAGACTGAGTGGTTGCCTATGGAACGAAGGGAATGCAATGGTCATGGACGATTAAAATAAGATGTGTAAGATGGTGGGGGTTTGGACTTGCCCAAAACCAACGATGATCACTTGCCATGAGCTGAGGCGTGTGACCACCTCAACTCTCTGGGGCCAAACACAAGAAACACAGAATGGCAAAGGAAGACACACATGGGAGCCCCTTGGTTCCTGCCTACAAAACATTCAAACCCCAGATGCAATGTAAATCCATGGGCCATGGCAAGAGAACACAAGTATGGCCCACAGTGGGATACACACAGACCTGCACAAATCACACACAACCCCCACCAGGTGCGTGCAAACACTGCGGGATACACTCGCGCCAAGGGGGCCACCCTGAGGACATGCTGGTACACACCAGGGGTAAGCCACAGGGCTGGCTGAGGCCACCAACCCCTGAGAAACATGCTCAGCACTCGAGGCTGGGGGAGAGGCGCAAGGGCTCACGGGAACAGAAGGTCCGGAGGAGTCCAGCGAGTGCTCCACCATCAGCTCGAGAGGACTGACAGGCTGGATGGACAGGCTCAGGCTGCCCACCTCGTGACCTCAGGTGCACTCACCTGGCCTCCAGAGCATGGCAATCTTCCTCAATCCACATAACCTGCTTCAGCACATCCGAGCAACAGTACTGGTCGTTACAGTTGCCGCAGCAGAAATCAGGACAGACCCAAGGGTCGACCTTGCGCCCGTGAGAAATCATACACAGCTCACTCTGGGCTGGAACACATAAAAATACTGTTCACCCATGGCCACAGGGTCAGCCTTCAGCCCTGTCCAGCCCACACCGCCCCTTCCCCAGCAAGGCCAGTAGGCCTGAGCCAGCCGGGCCATCTCCGCAGCATCCTCTGGCCACTGCCCCAACCAACCTCGCCCTCTCCCGTGGGCCACAGCAGAGGCACCCACCTGGGCCCCCTCCCTCTCCCATCAGTCCATTTGCCCTCCAGATGGGATGGTGAACTTTCTACATGTGGGTCTGACTCGGCCACTCCTCAGCCTCAAGCCAGGGGATCAAGCCCAGGCTCCACAAAGCAGCATCCAGACTACAAAGGACCTTGAAGGTCACCCCATCCTCCACCTTCAAATCAACTTACCACCCATCGAGGTCTTCCTCTAGGCCCCCTTCTATGGGAGCCACCCAAGTCCAGCAGTCACACCCCCAAAAAGCAGTCCCCCCTGTAAGCTGGGGACTAGACTGACACGTTCTTTTTTTCTTCTTCTTTTTGGCCATGCCACATGGCATGTGGGATCTTACTTCCTCGACCAGAGTTCGAACCCATGACCCCTGCACTGGAAGCACAGAGTGGACTGAGCTGTTCTTAATCCTCACGTCCTGTCCCCACTGCTCAGCCATGGCAGCCTCGGCCCCGGCTGGACACTCCGACTCCAGGGGCCAGCCCTCATAGACCATAGCCTTACAGCAGGCTGTCTCCTGACCAGTTCACCATCGGCCACAGTCACTCCCACCACAGAAGTGTCCAGGTCGTGTCCCAGCACTCCTGCTGGGCCTGCAGCAGGCAGCTAGGAAATGTCCGTGCCCTCAGTAGCCAGGCACCATGTGGAGCCTCAGAACCATCACACGGCTCTTAGCCAGGGCTGGGATTTAAGTACACCTGGCTGACAGGTGTGGAAATAGACCACAGTTTGCCAACTTCCAGGAAGCTGCTACAGCCAAATGTTTCCAGCATCCTTGGGCTACATCAGCACAGATCTGGTGTCCACCAGCAGGAGAGAACGGTCCCGGATGCCACCCTGACAGACCCTAAATGGAACACCCAGTCCAGCAAGGCCCAGACAACTACAGTAGACTGGGGATGGTCCTGACGATAAACCCTGAGGTAGAAAGTCCTGGCACAGCAGTGGGACTCTAAGAACCCTGTCTGACCTCACCCCCAGGGCAGCGGGCAGCATCTGGAGACCCAGCCTGGTCAGTATATTTGTCACTCCCAAACATTCCTCTTTGGGCTAAGGATGATTTTCAGCAGTTTATTTTTAAGCAATTGCAAACAAAGGAGAAGCTCTGAAAACTGAGTAGGAGTTACCCTTTTGTAATAGATATTTGCAAGTATTAAGGAAATCTCCATTTGTGGCTCAGTGGTAAAGAATCCACTTGCAATTGCAGGGAAGATCCTCTGGAGAAGGGAATGGCAACCCACTCCAGTATTCTGGCCTGGGAAATCCCATGGACAGAGGAACCTGGCAGGCTACAGTTCATGGGGGTCACAAAAGAAACTAAGAAACAACTTCACTGCCTTACTAGGAAGAGGGTAAGGACCATATCTCTAGAAACCTATCAAGGCTGCAGGCACAGATTTCAATCTGTGGAACAATTTTACCCCTTCTTTACTGGGTTTTTCCTTGTGACTCCCAATATCGTGACTCTTTCACCTTTAGTTCAAGACAGCATTCAAGGTGAGGGCTTCCACCATTTAGACAAGTTACTGTTTCCTTGGGTCTCCCATGCATACCGGAGGTATAGTGGTAATGTTAGTCACTCAGTCATGTCCGACTCTTTGTGACCCATGGACTGTAGCCTGCCAGGCTCCTTCCTCCGTCCATTGGATTCACCAGGCAAGAATACGGAGTGGATTACCATTCCCTTCTCCAGAGAATCTTCCCGACCCAGGGATCGAACCTGGGTCTCCTGCATTGCAGGCAGATTCTTTACCGTTTGAGCTACAGGAAAGACCTAGTCCACCATTTTACCAAGTTACTCAGTTTCTTTGGATCGCTCATGCATTCCAGAGGCATACCTGGAATGTTGTTAAACTTTTGTTTTGCTCCTGTTCATTTGTCTCTGCTGCTGCTAAGTCGCTTCAGTCGTGTCCGACTCTGTGTGACCCCATAGACGGCAGCTCACCAGGCTCCCCCGTCCCTGGGATTCTCCAGGTAAGAACACTGGAGTGGGTTGCCATTTCCTTCTCCAATGCATGGAAGTGAAAAGTGAAAGTGAAGTCGCTCAGTCGTGTCCGATTCTTAGCGACCCCATGGACTGCAGCCTATCAGGCTCCTCCATCCATGGGATTTTCCAGGCAAGAGTACTGGAGTGGGGTGCCATTGCCTTCATTTGTCTCACGTCAATGTAATTAGTAAACCAGCCAAAGAACCTTACAGGGCAAGAAGAGGAAATCTTTCCATCCCAATAGTATCAAGCACCCTGGGGCCACTGGTGGAGCAAAGTCCAAAGACAGAGGCATTGACTGACCTCCTTGAGAAGGGTCAACTAGGTGGTAGGTGGTGCTCTGGGCAAAGCTGCAGGGCAGAGGGTAGGCCCACCAACAGGGCCAACCCAGCCAGCCGTCCACCTGGCCGCAGGTAAGGCCAGCACAGCCCATCCTACTGGGTAGCTCAGGTGACCTACCTCCTTTTACAGACTTTCCAGCCACAGCCCAGCCCAAGCTTCTAAGCTGGGCCTGAAACACAGACAGGTTAAGTGTTTGAGCCAAAAGTCCATGACACAAATGTTCTTCTGAACCCCAGACACTCTGAACCAGTCTCCAGTCCTCACTGGAACTTCCCACCCCAAGCCCTCCAGATTCCTCCCAGTCCCCAGGAATAAAGTCCTTCCCTTGGAGAAAAACACCCACCCCAGAAGGATCTTCAGCTTCCTAGGGAGATGGGTGGGGCAGGGGGAGGGCACTCTTCTACTTCCCTACCTTTAAAAGTTCCCCAGCCAGGCCTCCACCGTCTGGGATTCATCAGTCTACAATCAACCTACAACAGTTAAGTGTCTCAACCAACCTTGGGGACCAGCCTGAGTGGTCTCCAGGAAGGCCAGAGCAATGGAGGCAGAAGGTGGAGGCTCCCAGCCAATAAACTGAGGCCAGGGAAGGGGCCTGCAGCGGCCAGGCCTCCCTGCAGCCACCACCCCTCGCTAAGGCCAGGCAGGAAATCCCACCCCAGCCTCTGAGAAGGCAAGCCCTTGGGACCCTAGAGGACAGACCTCCCCCGCAACCACCACCACCACGCCAGGGCAGAACAATGACGGCAGATGCCCGGGGTCTGGGCAGTGTCAGTGCAGACAGGAGAGAGGCTGGGGTGGAGGACAGACTAGTCGTGGGGTCCGCACACTGCCTCGGGGTTATGAAGCTCGGTTGGGGTCCCTGGGGGGACGGTGCCGCCTGGGCTTGCAACCAGGGACGGCGCGGACATGGCCGCCTCCCCTGCCTGCCCGGGACGAACTCCCCGGCACCCGCCAAGACTCACCTCCCTCAGGCGCCGGGAGCAACAACAGCAAGAGCACCAGGATGCGGGGCGCGGGGGCCGGCGCGGCCATGGCTGGGAGCGGAGGGGGACGGACGGACGGACCGGCAGACGGTCCCGCTGTGGCCGCAAACCTCAGCGACCCGCGCGGCCGCAGGCTTCCTCGCCCCGCCCCGGCCGTTCCGGGAACCCCGCCCGGGGCGAGAGGAGGGACGGGAGGAGGGGAAGCGGACGCGCCTCCCAGCCTCGGGGCCTGGGACGCGTCCGGTGTCGGCCCCTCTGGGGACAGGCTCCCGGACGCAGGAGACCACCCAAGTTGCCTTCGACTCTGGCCCTTGCGCGCCCCGACCCCGGGCCCCCGCCCTCGGGTCCGCAGAGGGGTCTTCGCGGGAATCAGCTTCCTAACACTTGAGCGCCCGTTGGGTGTTGCGGGCTAAGCCCGGACGGAGCCCTTCCCCGCCCCTGCGGTTCCCCACCTGCCCGGACATCCTCGGCCCTCGGGAGCTACCTGAGGACGGAGTGGGACCGCGACAGCGCCCAGAGACAACAGACACAGGTTCCCTTCTGAAAGCCTAATTCGGAGGCTTCCGGGAGACCCCATCTCTGAGGATACTCCATCGCCCTGCCTCCTAGGGTGACACCCCTATCCCGGAGGTCTCCTTACCCTGCCGACAGGCAGGATCACCCCCTGCCTCAGGGCAAGCCTGGCTCGACTGGCTCAGCCTGAGGGAAAGGAACTAGCTGCTTCCAGACACACTGTAAGCCACCACCTGCCTCAGGGTTGGGCCAGCTGGCCCAAATCCTTGCCGGCTGCCGGAGCACTGGGCTCTCACAGGGCACCCTGAGCTGGGGTCCAGGCTGACTGCCCCCTCACTGTGGGTTAGGATGGAAAGGAACAGGACCCAATGGGGACTTCTCAGGACAGACCTCTTCCCCATGTCCTCTGCTGCGTCACTCTTCTCAGAAGTACCTAGATAATACTATCTGATCCACATTTCCTGAGTTGTTTTACAGTTGCTAAAACTACCACCAAATGGGAGAAAGTAACCACTTGATGATCAGGCCCAGGTAGCCCCAGGATGGTTAACACCTGTGAGGCCACCCTGTTACCTCACCATCCATCAATCCGAACTGCACATGTGCTGATCACATATCCTGCGATTCTGTCCTTCACCTGGCCTTTGAAAACACTTTGCTGAGGGGCTTCCCTGGTGGCTTGGCAGTAAAGAAGCCACCCGTGATGCAGGAGACACCAGTCTGATCCCGGATCTGGGAAGATCTCACATGCTGCGGAGCAACTAAGCCCGTGCTCTACAACTACTGAGCCTGTGCTCTAGAGCCCATGCTCCACAAGACTGAAAAGTGAAAAGTGTTAGTCGCTCAGTCGTGTCCGACTGGTTTGCGACCCTGTCAGGCTCCTCTGTCCATAGAATTCTCCAGGCAAGAACACTGGAGTGGGTTGTCACGCCCTCCTCCAGGGGACCTTCCCAACACACAGATCCGTTCTGGGTCCACCTGCATTGCAGGCAGATTCTTTCCAGTCTGAGCCACCAGGGAAGCCCATTCCACAACAATGAGAGCTAGAACTAGAGAGCAGCCCCTTCTCTCCACAATGAAAGAAAAGTCCTCACAGCAACAAAGACCCAGAACAGCCAAAATAAATAAAAAAAAAACCAAACACTAATTTGTGGACCTAGCTTGACCATGTGAAAGTGCTGTGCAAGTGTTAGTCACTTAGTCATGTCTGACTCTGTGACCCTATGGACTGTAGCCCGTCAGGCTCCTCTGTCCATGGGATTTCCCAGGCTAGGATACTGGAGTAGGTTGCCATTTTATTCTCTAGGGGGATCTTCCCAACCCAGGGATCGAACCCAGGTCTCCTGCATTGGCAGGTGGATTCTTTACCACTGAGCCACCTGGGAAGCCCACAGCTCTTAAGACAAAGTCCTGATTTCGGTTCCTGCACTGACTGGGGCTCCATGTGCCTCCTTGCTCTGTGCATCCACCACACACATTCCCCCACCCTCCCTGGCTCCCAACTTAAACAGCTCCTCCTTTAAGGCACATTCCCCCACCCTCCCTGGCTCCCAACTTAAACAGCTCCTACTCTAAGATGACTCTGGAGATGCCAAGTCTGGGTTAGGACTCCCCTAGGTGTTCCCACAGCCCTTGTGACCCCCAGCCCAGCACCACACCTTGGGTTATGTGGGTGTCTTCTGCTACTTTGGGGGCTAAGTGAGGCTGGGACTATGTCTTGTTATCCAGCACAGGGCCATGCCCACAGAGGGTGCTTGATAACAACTGGAAAAGGAAATAAAAGATCTCCTTTAGCCCATGGACCACTTTCCCCTGAGCACCAGCCGGGAAATCACTCCCCCCAGGGGATGGGCTGACAGCACCCACAGTCCTCTCTGTGGTTTGCACTGACCCCACCCTCACTGCCCCAGCACTCGCCAGGCTGGGGCATCTACCTCTGCCAGTGAGCCTGTCTTCTCCTCGTCCCTCTGCATCCCTCCTCTACCCTACCCTGTCCTGGGGCTGCCTCTCTATCTCCCTTCCTCTAGAGTCAACAGAAGGCAGCGGCAGGAGTTCACAAGGTGGGAGGAGAGTACATGGGTGGGGCTCTTCCTTCCCTAATCCTTGCTGAAAGCTCCTGGGTGCAATCTGACACCCCTCCACCCCACTCCCTCAGCTACAGCTCCCGCCTCCTTCCATTCAGAGCCACAATCTGAGAAACTGAGATTTTATCTTGAGAGCCCCAGGGAGGGACTGATTGAAGAGACCCCTCTGTAACTCAGCTCATAGCAACTGAATAGGAGATCAGGGGCCAGTGGGAAAGGGGGGTTCCCACCAGGTTCCAGTAACCCTTTCCCTCCTGAGCCTTGGCCCTGCAGGCTATGGACAAGAAACATTACCCAACTCTCCTGTGAAGAACGTTGCCCACTATCTCAGTTCTCTTTCCTTCTTCCCTGGTGGCTTCAGGTGGTAAAGAATCTGCCTGTAATGCAGGAGACCAGGGTTTGATCCCTGGATTGGGAAGATCCCCTGGAGAAAGGAATGGCAACCCACTCCAGTATTCTTGTCTGGAGACTCCCATGGACAAGGTGGGGCTAAGGTCCTTGGGGTCACAAAGAATCGGATGCAACTGAGCAACTAACACTTTCACTTTCATCCCAGTTCTGCAAGAATCTAGCCATTAGCTACTGCAGCAGACCATGGGCAGTGCACCTGAGGACAATTCGAGATGAAAAAATCAAGAAGCCTTCTGTGCTCTGGATACTGACTCTGCAGAGTGAAGATGCATATCAAAGGAATAATTCCAACAAACCCAGTCCTTGCATCTTCCCTTACATAGAAAAACCAGGGCTGGAATCATTCATTTGAGGTGTCGGTTCTTTGTGATAGTAATCTACATGTTTTTGTTTTTGCTAGCAAAATATGCCTGTATATCCTGGGTCCTCCCTTACCTCTTCAGAGCAACTCCTCAGCGCTTTCTGAGATGCTGTCTTCTGGGCTTTTGTCTTCATTAAGGTCCCCAAATAAAATTTAACTCACAACTTTCAGGTTGCGCATTTTTCTTCAGTCCACACAGCCTAGGGATGAAAAAGGCTCCCAATGATGCTAGCCCTGAGTGCTGTCACCCAGATCCACCCACAGCTCTGTAAAGGGCCCTTTTAGCGAGCTCTCTTCTAATGTGCATTGTTATGAATGACTATTTCCTGAGATCTTCCCTGGTGGTCCCGTGGCTGGGATCCCATGCTCACAATGCAGGGGGCTTGGGTTCAATCCCTGGTCAGGGAACTAGATCCCACGTGCTGCAACTCAGACCCAGCACAGCCAAATAAATAATTCTTTTTAATAAAAGGAACTCCCCTGGTGGTCCAGTGGCTAAGAATCTGCCTGCCAATGCAGGGTACATGGATTGAATCCCTGGTCTGGGAAGCTTGCACATGCAGCGGGGCAGCCAAGCCTGTGTGCTGCAACTGCTGAAGCTCACGTGCCCTGGAGCCCATGTTCTGCGACAGGAAAAGCCGTCACAATGAGAAGCCCGTGCACTACAACGAGAAAGTCGCCCACACTCACAACCAGAGAAAACCCTGGACAGCAACGAAGACCCAGCGCAGCCAAAAATAAATAAACATTAAAAAAAAAAAAAAGAATGACTATTTTCTGCTGGAACTTTTACACACAGAGTGTGGCAGCCACACTATAGATGGGAACTCTGCCTGCGGCCAGAGCAATACCCAGTGATGCCCAGAAAACCCGTGCTCTACAGGACTGTCATGCCAGGAGCGTGAGAGCTAGGTGGAGCGCAGCCCAGGGCCCATGTTGTTCCTCTTCACCAGCACCTGCCCCCCGGCTTCCTCCATATCGGAAGGCAGAAACGCCAGACCCACTTTTCAGCTTCCTTTGTCCAGCCAATCAGACGTACCCTCCTGGGGTCAGATGTCCCTTCCCTGGAGTCAGAGGTCCCTTCCATGAGGCATGCTCAGAGGGCTGATGACCAGCGGCAGGACAGCAGAGCCTCTGCTGTGGTGGGGGTCCTGGCAGCTGGGGAGCAGCCCACAGTGTCTGCCAGAGAAGAACTGTGATGTGGGCATGACCTCTCTGTCTTGTCCTCCTGCACCCTCGGTGGTCCTGGGAGGAACACACGGTCCTTTTCATAAATTCCACAGTTTCTTCCACCTGATAAAGCTGTCAGCAGGTGACCAGGGAAATGGGGGTGCATCAGGACTGGACGTTTGCCTGGTTGGAGCCAGAGGCAGTGGAAATCCAGCCAGGACGAAGGGAGAGGTTTTGGCAGCCTTGGCAGGCTGAGACAAAACCAGAACAGCCATCACTGCCAGTGTGGGACAGGTCTTCCCTGACTTACGATGGGGCTACGTCCTGATAAACCCCCTGTAAGTTGAAAATGTCATAAGGCGAAAATGTACTTAATACATTCAGGACATTGACTGCTTTCTCAGTGAGGCCTTCTTACATCCTTACAACCCTGTCCCAAGCCCTCCGCTCTGTCCCAGCACCCTCTACTACATCTTTCTCTGTTTTTAAACTTTTCGCTGCACCCCGTGTTATGTAGGATCCTAGTTCACTGACCAGGGATCAAATCCCTACCCCTCACACTGGCAGCATGGAGCCTTAACCACTGAACTGCCAGGGACGTCCTAATGTACTACATCTTCACTCATCTCTTTGCTGTGTCTCCCAACACCAGAAAGTCAGCATTGTGAGGCAGGGGGTTTGCCCCTGTGGGGCTTCCCTAGTGGCTCAGATGGTAAAGAATCTGTCTGCAATGCAGGAGACCCAGGTTGGAAAGATTCCCTGGAGAAGGAAATGGCAACCCACTCCAGTATTCTTGCCTGAAGAATCCCATGGACCGAGGAGCCTGGCGGGCTACAGTCCATGGGGTCACAAAGAATCAGACAAGACTGAGTGACTAACACTTTTACTTACTGCTATATTCCTACTGCTTAGTACATAGCAGGTACTTTATGTGCCAAGTTGATGAATTAAGTGAGATGAAGATGCATATGAAAGAATCAGAGCAATCAGATTGCCACCAACTTCCACCCCTTCTCCATGTCCCTTACCCACCTAACCAAGGTGTTCTCCCCTGATACCTCATGACGTCGTTTCTTTGCAAGGGGAGTCAAGTCTTCTCAAGCCCCTCTCCCTAACTCCTTAAATTAGAGATGGATTCCAGCATGTGTGGAGACCTTATTACAAAGTCAAACCCGGGGAGGGCTTACATATCAAAGGAATCTTAAGACTTTGGTATTTTACATTAGCTAAAATATACAGACTTTACGTGGGCAGAGACTTTATGTAGGCGTCTTAAAGAGGGCAGAATTTATCAATATAGGTGATCTTACCCGGAACTTGGGATTCAATGTGCTAGCATAAGCTACTGGAGGTTGTTCTGCAAGTCTGGTTGCTTGACTGAATGAAAACTGGGTCCCACTAAATGCAGTTGAGATGACAGTTGCTTCCTGGTATAATGTAAAGAATCCAAAGCTTCAGAAAGATTCACACATTCATTCAAAATAAATGTTGGACGGAATTGATCCAGGACAACTCACCTTTTCCCTGAGTCCCTGGAGAGGACCCAGGAGATACTCCCTTCACCGAGGCTTTGGAAGGTTCATTGCTGAGAAGTTTCCATTCGCTAGGGCAGCTATAACAAAGTACTAGACTCTGAGTGGCTCCAACCACGGAAACTTACCGTCTCATAGTTGTGGAGGCTGGACGTTTGAAGCCAAGATGTCAGTCAGACCCTGCTGTCTCTGAAGGTGCTAGGGAATTTTGGTTTAGGGTCACAGCCGACTCCGGTATGACTTCATCTTAATTTACGACACCTGCCTTTGGCCAGGATCAACAGACCCCTAGGACCAAAACTGATGGGAAGCCAGTAGAATCCTACTGGATATGTATGACAAGAGAACCAGAGGTCTGACGACCAGAGACCTAACTGCGGAGGAGAAGATTCCCTCACTAATTTTCCAGATCAGGTCAGTTCACAAACCCAGAGGTCCTAGAAGGAAGCAGGGTGGGTGCCCGTTAAGGTGGCCCTGTGAAAACGGCCCAGCTTCATGCCAGCACTTTCCCCACAAGCCTTCCCAAAGCAACCTGTGGCCATTCGCCAGGGTTTGGCAGACACCACTTTTGGTCCACCACAAAGCCATTTTCCACTTTTAATGAAACAATTTTTGCTTAAACAACAAATGTGCCCAGCCTCAGGGGTTGAATAGTGACTGGTCTAAACCAAACATGGCAACACTCACCTTAAAGGTGATAATTATATATTATTAACATGTAATATACAAGCCAATTATAAAGATAATTCAAATGTTGTTGAAATCTATGTCTTTGTAACATTTCTATCCAAATACCCTCTGATCCTATCTTAAAATTCTTTAGCATAACCATACATCATTGTTCTTTCTAAATTGGTTGGGTGTGTGTGTGGTAGACTAGTGGACCTGAATTAAAATTCTGGTAGTGTTATATTTCATTTCTTCTGTGGTTGCTTTGCTGTTGAAAATCTTCAAAACTTCTTCAAAAAGTGCTAGGAAGGGGACTTCCTTGGTGGCCCAGTGGTTAAGACTTTGCCTTCCAACATAGGGGATACAGGTTCGATCCCTGGTCTGGGAGCTAAGATTCCCACATACCTTGCAGCCAAAAAAACCAAAGAATAAAACAAAAGCAATATTGTAACAAATTCAATAAAAACTTCAAAAAAAAAAAAAAAAGTGCTAGGAACCCTTCAAGGAGGTCAGGTATCCACTCCAGGAACTCTATGCCCAGGGACAAGGTGGGGACAGTAACCTCACATATCAGGAGATGGTCATAGCGACATCACTCTGAGCCTAGTTCCCGTCATCCGCTGTGACACAGGCATCCTCTGCCCTGACACACTAGGAGAGGCACGTGCGGGCACCCAGCCACACCCAGCTTCACCATGTCCCTGGAGGAACCATGCTGCCAGCACCCCAGCCCCGGGGCAGAAGGCGTATAAATAAATAAAATGAAAGTCACTCAGTCGTGTCTGGACCCCACTCACGGACTATAGTCCATGGAATTCTCCAGGCCACAATACTGGAGTGGGTAGCCTTTCCCTTCTCCAGGGGATCTTCCCAACCCAGGGATTGAACCCAGGCCTCCCACATTGCAGGTGGATTCTTTACCAGCTGAGCCACAGGGAAGCCTAAGAATACTGGAGTGGGTTAGCCTATCCCTTCTCCAGCGGATATTCCCAACCCAGGAATTGAACTGGAGTCTCCTGCCTTGCAGGCGGATTCTTTACCAACTGAGGTACCAGGGAAGCCCTATCAGGGAAGAAGGTGTATGAAGTCAAACAAAATCCTAAGGCGTGGGAGGGAAGGATAAATTAGAAACTTGGGGTTAACATGCACCATATATAAAATAGATAACGAGGACCTGCTGTAGTTCACAGGGAACTCTTCTCAACACTCTGTAATAACCTAAATGGGAAAAGAACATGAGAACAATGAATATATGCACAAGTGAATCACTACGCTGTACACCTGAAACACATAAATCAACTATAAAAAAATATTCTTCCCTATTCTGCCCAAAATCTGAAAAAACATTTGTTTTTATTCCACAAGGGTGAGAAATTCTGAGGCAGAGGAAAGGGTGCCCCTTGTCACCATCTTCCCCAGGCCAGAAGCAACAAAGCATACCAGAGAACCAGCCAACACGCTCCACCCACAGCCTTGTGTACCCCCTCCATCCTCGACCCCTCCCCAAGGAGGCCAGTATTAGGGACCCACATTTCTAGGGACCCCAGATCCCCACTATGTCTGTTTCTCACCCAGTGGTGAGGGCCCAGCAACCTGGGTCGGCCCAGAGAAAACTTGGGCCCTGCCCAGGGCTCATTCCAGGGCAGAACAGTTTCTGCTCCCAGGATGAGTAGGCATGGCAGTGGGAGCTGGACGAAGGGTCCCACCCAGACTTTCTGGGAGACAGCACAGCATGGGGGTCTGTAAGCTGTTGGAAAGAATACCTCACCAAGGGAGACCTGGCCACAAGACACAACATTAGGAGTGTTCTTTTTTTAAGTATTTATTGCAGAGAATGTTGGACACAGTGTGACGAGTGGCTGAGTTCCAACAACATCCATTCCAGGACGAGGAGGAAAAACATCTGCAACAGGACCACATGGACCATCCCGGCTGTAAGTGAGCAGCCGGCCAGGTGGATGCTGTCCAGGCAGAGAACCAGCTCAGGGTGAGCCCCTGCTGGGATCCCAGACCTCCCTCTGCCCCGTCCCAGTCCCGTGACACATTTGGCCCTGGTGGCCCTCTGAACAGAGAGGAGGGGCCTCGCTGGTTTCACCTCAGTGAGCCTGAGGTCCTGGAGAGGTGGTGACATCTAGATGCTCATGCCACTCACCAAAGGGACCCACTATGGGCAACAAGCAAGCATACCAAGACTCCCGCGGCCACAGAAGCAAAGGCTGCAGTCCCTGAGTCTCAAAGGCAGCAGCGTGGCCCACTGGCCCCAGATCTAAGGAGCTTGGGTCTCCGATGGAACGTCCGGCCACAGCCCTGTCCTGGGCATCTCCCACCCGGGTTTGGCCAGAGCTGCTGCGGCACTTGAGGCCATCAGCCCAGGCCAGGGTCACGGGATCCTCGGGCCTGACTTCACCCAGGACCACCACCCATGGACAGCAGCACATCCAACTACAAATCCACACACGTTCTCACCCAGCCTCACAAGGTGCTGGCTAGTCTGTTCTCCCAGCTACAAAATGGAGCTGGAATCTACTGCCCAGCCCACCTCTCTGGGCCCCAGAGAACTCAGGGGCATGATGGCAGGCTTCCCGAGGTCGTTTTCATCAGGCTCTTTAGTACAAGAATCAAAAGTGATGACGTGGCTGGGAAAATCCTCCCAGGCCAGGGGCTGACTCCGGCTCCTGCCTTTCCCAGGCTTCATCCCCCAGGTGGAAGTCAACGAATGCCAGGACAGGCTTTTCAATCCTTCACAGCAAACGCAGGTGTGGCCACCGGTGTATACTCGTGCGTGGACACCGGCAGCAGCAGTCGAGGTAGCCGGTGGCACAGCTGGGAGCTGAAGAGGGCAGCCTCTCCCTCGAGCACTGGGAAGGGGGATGCGTACAAGAGCTCTATCCGTATGTCTTTCTGTGTTGCTCCAGCTTACATGTTGCACCATGAGAGCAGCTGGGGCAGGGGTGGCCTTGGCCACCGGCTCCTACAAGTATTCCAGTGTAGGCATCATTGGGAAAGGGTGACTGCCAATGCCCCCCTCCTTGTGTGTTTCTGGGTGTCCCCACGTGCAGAAGTGAACACACTGCTTCCCAAGCGTCTGCCAATGCAGACACAGGGACCCCAGGGTCTAGCCCAGGGAGGGGGCTGCCTGCCGTGCTGGAGGCTCTTCAGCTCCTGGCAGCGTGGGCTGGAGAGGGTTTACTCCTGCTGACTGAGGCAGAAGCAGCTCAGGATTCCCTGAAGATTTTGCCTCTGGCTCCAGAAGTGGCTGCAGAGAGGTCAGCAGAACCCTGACAGGGTCCCCAGGTCCACCCAGGCAGCGCAGCCTCGGTGGCTGAAAACATCACAGCAAGTGCTTTCCGTTTCACATTTTTGGGGTTTCATGCTTCACAAGGCCCCCCAGCCGGTGAGAGAGAACAGGAGGAGCAGGTATGGGAGCCCTCTCACCGGCTGGGGGCAGACGCGGTCAGGCCAGCGATGCTCAGCAGCAGGTCAGACACCACATATACAGCCCTGTGGCTGCTAACAAGGAAACAGATGGGCTGGGGCGGGGCTTCTGGGCGCCACCAGCCAATCATGGCTCTGAGGGCGTTTCCTGGGCGGTGACTGTCACACAGACCAGTGGGCCTGGAATGACCGCTGTCCACAGGGATCAACGCCAGCCCGGGGGTCACAGTGGACGAGATACGGTCACTGGTGAGCTGGGACCGTGACGAGGGCTTCCTCTGGAGGCCGAGAGATGTCTACATTCTGCACAAAAATAGATACACAAGAGCATTGACCCTGTGCCAAGAAGAGACAGACACTGCTGTCTGCTCTGCTCATCACTGCAGCTGCTGGACTCACATTCTCACCCTGAGGAGCCCCAGCTGCAGGACTTACAGCCCAGCCGTCCCTAAGAGCCAGGGGTCAAGAGTCACTTGGCACATGGTGGGTGGACAGACACCAGAACAAAGGTGGGAGGGAGAAGACACCTCCAGTTACCGCGTGCTCCTTGCAGACAGGTCAGTAGTTACCCAGTAAGAGGCCATCCCCTCCTCCTGCCTCAGGTCTGGGTCAGGTGGGGAGAAACACCTAGCTGGGGATTATATCCTCATCAGGGGGGCAGGAAGGGGACCAGCTCCTGGGGATGCCCTTCTCCTGGCTGTGTCAGTGGGTAGATGTCAGATATGGGCCCAGCAGCCTGTAGGCATCTCTTGGTCTGCAGCTGATCTGTCCCTTGAGAGCTGGGGCCCCGGGCCCCCTGCATGTCCTGAAACCACCACTGCCCCCGCCGAAACCAACAGAGAACTCAAGCTCACTCAGGAGGCCCCCAGCTGGGCCTGGCCGTGGTGCTGGCTGTGTCTGGACCCCCAGGAACGTGCCCACCACCCCAGCAGTGACCCCGCTGGTACCTGAGGCCTATCTCGGTGTGTGTTCACGGCTGCCACATTCAGGAATATGGACTCCACTTTACAACCTGCCAAAGGGAAGACACACATCCATTTCCCCTCCTGAAAGGCAACTAGGCCTCAGGTAGAAGTTTCCCCGAGGAGGTGGCTTGGGGTGCTGGGGACCGAGCACAGCCTCAGCCTCACCCCAGACCTCCCACCTTAGGCATTTCTGGGGGCCCCCTGGGGAAGGATGAGGCACCTTGTCAGGTCCAAGTCTCCATGTGACTGCCCAGTGCAGGCTCAGCAAGGAGCCCAGGCACCAGGCAGGGCCACGCTGAGGACAAGAAGCCTCCTTGGGGGCTGAGGACAGTCCAAGGAGCAACAAGCCGAGCTCAGTGAGGGGTCATTATGCACAGTCCTCAGGGCCCCCAAACCACCATACCCAGCCCTGTCGCACACACGAGGCCAAATCACCATGGTACCAGGCGCTCAATGCAAAGGGGGACGAGGGGATTAACACACACATAATGATATCGGCTACCACTGAGCTTTGCAAGTATTTCCCCAAGGACCCAACCGTGTATGGGGGTGCCTCTCCTAGTGCTAAAGGGGAAAAATCGAGACCGAGGAGGTTAGGAAGCCGCCCGAGGCCTCCGCTGGCAGAGCCCAAGGCAGGGGCACATATTCTAAGGTTCAGGTACTGGGTGCCATGGGGCTTTGTAGGGGATTCTAGAAAAATCAGTAGAAAAGCCCTTTCTGTGGGTGGGTGATGGTTAAGGAAAAGATCACCAGGGGGCCACAGAAATCAAAACAAAAAAATTAAAAAGCAAACTGGGGTGTTATCCTTCAAAGGAAAAAAAAAGCAAACTGGATCTTGCCTAGGAAATCCCATGGACAGCGGAGCCTGGTGGGCTCCAGTCCATGGGATCACAAGAGTCAGACAGTACTTAGCGACTAAACAAAAACATGGACTTTGCAGTTTCTGTTATGTCCGTGCTGTAAGAATTGAAATAATTAAAAGCAGTATTTGTGATATATAGAAAACAAAAAGCAAACTGGGGAAAGGTGGTGGGGTGGCAGCAGGAGCAATGAGCTTCTAATAGAATTTTCAAGGGAGGGATTTGCAGACAGCCAAGGAATCACGTAGAGAGCCAGGCTGGCCACCAGGTCAGTGTGCGGGAAGCTCCCTTACCGTAAGCCACGGGGGTCAGCTTCAGGACCGTGTGCAGCGGACACTTGAGGTAGGGCAGCTGCTCTGTGGACACAGGCAGGGAGGGCTGGCACCGGGGAGGACCAGGTGACAGTCCCCCGCAATCTCTCACACACACCCCACCTCCCCCAGTGGGGGCCACGTCCGCACCTGCCGCCTTATCAAGGAAGTAGGCCAGGAGGCAGCGCATCACAGCCTGGTGGCAGATGACCAGCACGTTCTCCTGCCGCTCCAGCTCCATGATGACAGGCTCGAGTCGCTGGACTAGGTCCTCGTAGGACTGTAAGGCAAGTGGGAGGCGTCCCTCAGCCCAGCTCCGGGCATAGGCATGGACACGACCTGGGGAGGGGGCTACCTTCTCCTGGAACGCCTCGCCCTTTTGGAAGGTTGGGGAGGACTGGCAGTCTGACAAAGGGATCCCCTCCCCAATCCCAGAGCCCGGTCCCAGTAGGATCAAGAGGGCAGGGCTGGGGTTCAGGCTGCATCCAAGGGATCACCTCCCTGCCTACTCTGGGCTGTTCGCTGAACCCTCAGCTGCTGGAATTCATATGCTGGCCGCTGACGACTGGTGGAAAAGACTGCTCCCTGGGGACCCACAGCACACGAAGTGCAAAGAATGAGCCTTGGGGGAAGGGGAAAGCAAGCCCCCAAACTTCCCACAGTGCAACCTGTCAGAACACCTGAGCTCCCAGGAAAGACCCTTACAGCCCTGTACACCGCCCAGGTGCCATGAGGGAGCCCATGGACCAACCTTGGGGCCTGGCAGGTTCAGAGCTTTACACTAGGAGACCCAGCCCTGGGGCTTCACCCCTCTTTGCACAGAGTGAGCAGTCCTTTCTGGGGGAAAAAAAATAAAGGCCTCAAGCTTGGAGCTTTGTTGGGCTCATGTTTTGATTGAGAATAATACCAACCTGATGTGTGTGGATGCCAGGGGTTTCTGAGGGAAATCCTAGATTGATTCTTTTGGCAACTAACTTCCCTACCAGTTCCTCCCCCTGCCCCACCCTGCCCTATTCTCTGAGCAGTTAGCTACTCTGTTTCACTTATCTGGGGTGCTTCTAAATTTGGGCTCTGCCTCACAGTATGATGTGGGGAAACACTGATGCTACCCAGAGCTGTCCTGTCCCCAAGGACAGCACAGCCTGGCATTTGGACCAGAGGCTCCTGCATGGGTACACAGATGCGTGTACACACAGAGCTGTGTCTGTGGGAGGTGCTTTTATTTGGCCACTGCCCCAGGTCACCTCTGAGCAGTGGAAGACACACGAGTCCCAGGTGACGCCATTTCTACCCAAGACCGGGGCTGAGGCAAGAGCCAGTCTGAGGGGAGGTGACAGGGCAGGTGATTTGTGGTGGCCATGACTCATGTGGGGAAGGGGAATCCCTAGGTCTGGATTGAGGGCTGGGGGTGGTGTCTGGAGCAGCAGGGAGGATGGAGTCAGCCCATGAAGGGAGAGTAAAGATGGGGGCAGCACTGACCATCCCCCACCCAAGGAGGGGCCTACAGCCTGGGCCACAGCCGGGAAGTGACGGAGACCACACACACCCAGGTGGCCGACCTCTGAGGCCAGGCCCCTCCTGCTGCCCACGCAGCCACTGCAGAGCCCCTCAGGGCCCTCAGCCACAGGCAGGCAGCAGGTGGCAGGGACTGAGCCCTCAAATCCCACCTACCTCCCCCTTGGGGTACCGGTACCGGTACTTGTCTTGGTCTCGCAGGGCAAACTCCAGTGGATAATGGTCCTGAATCTCCTCGTAGGTCATTTCCTCACAGACGCCCTAGGGAGACACGACAGTCATCACAGCGCCCACTCCAGGCCCGGGAGTCCGGAAGGGCGTTTCCTGGGCCACGGGGGCTTCCTGGCCTGGAGGTTAGAACCCAGCTGGGAAGAGTAGGCTCCCTGGGAATACTAAGCAGGGGGCACTCTTGCACTTGGAAATAGCTATCAGGAGTCTTTTCAACCCACCCATCATACATCCAGCCAGCCAGTTTATGCCATAAAAATACACACAGAAATGTTAACTAGGTGTCTTTTCTAAAGTGTCTTTTGTTTTCTGTGCTCTAGAAATGCTACACCAGGAGGGTGGGGCTCAAAAAAAAAAAAGAAAAGAAATGCTACACCAGCCCATGGACTACTGTCAGTTCCGTTCAGTTCAGTCGCTCAGTCGTGTCGGACCCTTTGCGACCCCATGAATCGCAGCACGCCAGGCCTCCCTGTCCATCACCAACTCCCAGAGTTCACCCAAACTCTTGTCCATCGAGTCGGTGATGCCATCCAGCCATCTCATCCTCTGTCGTCCCCTTCTCCTCCTGCCCCCAATCCCTCCCAGCATCAGAGTCTTTTCCAATGAGTCAGCTCTTGCATGAGGTGGCCAAAGTACTGGAGTTTCAGCTTTAGCATCATTCCTTCCAAAGTAAACCCAGGACTGATCTCCTTCACGATGGATTGGTTGGATCTCCTTGCAGTCCAAGGGACTCTCAAGAGTCTTCTCCAACACCACAGTTCAAAAGCATCAATTCTTCAGCGCTCAGCTTTCTTCACAGTCCAACTCTCACATCCATACATGACCACTGGAAAAACCATAGCCTTGACTAGACAGACTACTGTACAAGGTATAAAGTAAGATTTCACTCGTGTCACTCAGGCTGTACACATACGCGCAGCATAGAGTACCTTATACAAATGCCATTTTAAAACAAAACCAAAGAGCCCAGGAAAATGTGTGGTCTGACTGGTGTCAGTCTTCCAAGGCTCAAGCCAAGACCCAGCACACAGGCTATGTCTAGAGAGGAAGCAATTAAACGCCTGTAATAAAAAGCAGGTGTTTTATGGTGTGTGTGTTTTTTTCCCCTAGACAAAGCCTTGGGGCAAAGTTGTCTATCAAAAAGGAAATATAAAGGGGAAGATTTATATCTGTAAATGCCTATATCAAAAAAGAAAGATCTCATATCACTAATCTAAATCTTCCACCTTAAGATCCTGGAAAAATAGGAAACTAAACCCAAAGCAGGCAGGAGAACACAGTACAAATTCAAACAGAAATTCATGAAATAGAAAACAGACAATAGAGAAAAGCAACAAAATCAAAAGTTAGTTCTTTGAAAAGATAAGAGAAAAGTCTTACTAGAATGACAGGAAAAAAGATAGTGCAAATTATTAAACCAGGAATGAAACGGATATTATTAAAAAGCTTATAGAGACAAAAAAGATTATAAGGGAATGTTATGAATACTTCTGACTCAACAGACGTGAGTTTGAGCAAACTCCGGGATATAGTGGAGGACAGAGGAGCCTGGCATGCTACAGTCCATGGGGTCACAAAGAGTCGGACACGACTTAGTGACTGAACAACAATAAAATGCCAAGAAATAAGAAAACTTAGATCAAATAGGAAAATTCTTACAAAGATACAAACTACCCATTGTGAGATGAATGTGTTCTCCCAAAAGACATGCTAAAGTCCTAGACCCTGGGAACTGTGAATGTGACCTTATTTGGAAATTGTCTTTGCAGATATAATCAAGTAGATGAGGTTCAATGACTGGTGTCCTTTTAAGAAGGCCATGTGAAGACACAGGGAGACACACACAAGAAGAAGGCCACATGATGAGGGGGACAGGGACTAGAGTGATGCACCAATAAGCCAAGGAATGTCAAGGATTGCTGGCAGTTACTAGAAATTTGTTTAAAAAGATGGGCACTATTAGGAGGAATTTCCCTGGTGGTTCTCATTGCCGAGGGCCTGGGATCAATCCCTGATCAAGGAACTAAGATCCTGCAAGTCAGGTGTGGCCAAAAGAAATGATTAGGGTGATAGCTCAGAAAGAAATGAAGGACAATAGAGGAGCCTCTATCGTCCCAGGGAACACATATATCATCGTGAACAGAATGTTGCTAGAAATACGAATGTTTCGGCATTTCCTTGGAGGTTCAGTTGGTAGGACTCTGCTTTAATTGCCATGGCCCCAAAGAGGAACTAAAGAGTCTCTTGATGAAGGTGAAAGAGGAGAGTAAAAAAGCTGACTTAACACTCAACAAGCAAAAAAACAAAGATCATGGCATCTGGTCCCATCACTTCATGGCAAATAGATGAGGAAACAATGGAAACAGTGATAGCCTTTATTTTCTTGGGCTCCAAAATCACTACAAATGGTGACTGCAGCCATGAAGTTGAAAGACACTTGCTCCTTGGAAGAAAAGCTATGACAAACCTAGACAGCGTATTAAAAAGCAGAGACATCACTTTGCTGACGAAGGTCAGTCTAGTCAAAGCTATGGTTTTTCCAGTAGTCCTGTACGGGTGTGAGAGTTGGACCATAAAGAAGGCTGAACGTGGAAGCATTGATAATTTGTACTGTGGTGTTGGAGAAGACGCTTGTGAATCCCTTGGACTGCAAGGAGATCAAACCAGTCAATCCTAAAGGAAATCAATCCCGAATATTCATTAGAAGGACGGAAGCAGAAACTAAAGTTCCAATACTTTGGCCACCTGATGTGAACAGCCAACTCGTTAGAACAGACCCTGATGCTGGGAAAGATTGAAGGTAGGATCATTAGAAAAGACCCTGATGCTGGGAAAAATTGAAGGCAGCAGAAGGAGACGACAGAGGATGAGATGGTTGGATGGCATCAGCCATGCAATGGACATGAGTTTGAGTAAGCTCTGGGAGATGATGAAGGACAGGGAAGCCTGGCGTCCTGCAATCCATGGGGTCGCAAAGAGTCGGACATGACTGAGCAACTGAACAAATGAACAACCATGAAGAGATGACTAACAGGTCATAGATATTATCAGTAGACTAGTTTCCAAACTACAGATAAAGAAGGGGATCCAGAGCATCTAAGAAAATAATCAGATTAACTCCAAAGAAAAAAGAAAAATCAAGGCTTCTCTGCAACACCAAGTGTTACAGCCATATTCATGTCCCTGAAAGGTACATATCAAATCTCTCACCTGAGTCAGGGAGCTGTTAGCTGCATGAGAAAGAAGTCGGGGCTGGAAACCTCCCAAAACTTCCACCAACCATAACTGATGAAAGCCCACAAAATGGGTTAAAGAACCTATAAAATGGGTCCAAAAAATTGCTTACTCTTTCAAAAGAGTTCATCAACTCTAAAGAGCTAAAACATGGAGAAGGGAATGGCAACCCACTCCAGCATTCTTGCCTGAAGAATCCCATGGACAGAGGAGTCTGGCAGGCTACGGTCCATAGGGACACAAAGAGTCAGACACGACTGAAGCGACAGCCCACACGCACTAAAAACAATTAAAAAAAAAAGAAGAAGAAGAAGAGCTAAAACAGATAAAAAAAAATAAAACCATGATGCTATACTCTGCCCAATTACAGTAATGAAGAAAAAAAAAGCAGATGGAAACAAACAGAAATAATACATTCTCATAATTCCCAATAGAATCAAGATTGTTTTCCTGTTACTAATTTTGATAAGTATATTTTAGTTATTCCTTTATTTATAAGAATTCTACTTAAGAATGTCTTTGAAAAGCTGTAGGTAATGAACATTGGAATAATAAAAACCATTGCTTGCCTTCCAAATCACAGAAAAGATGATGTTTATATAGGGGGAAAAAAATGAAATGAAGAGAAATTTGCAAGCTATTGGGTAAAAAAAACGGACAAAGACAGCAACTGTAATAATAAATATAAATGGGTTTAGATCCCTAAATGAAAAAAGTTCTCAGGTCAAAAAATAAACCAAAGATATGGCCCTTCCATCTAAAGAGATGACAGAATGAGGTTAAAAATAAAAAGGAGTGGGGCTTCCCTGGTGGTTCAGTGGTAAAGAATCCGCCTGCCAACGCAGGAGACACAAGTTCGATCTCTGATCTGAGACGATCACACATGCCGCAGGGCAACTAAGCTACCAGCAACTGAGGCACCACAGCTACTGAGCCTGTGCTCCAGAGCCTGGGAACCGTCACTACTGAGGCCACATGCTGCAACCGCTGCAGCCTGCGCACCCCAGAGCCTGTGCTCAGCAGCAAGAGACGCCGCCGCGACGAGAAGCTCGAGGACTGCAACACAGAGGAACCCCACTCACTACCGTCTCCTGCGCTGCAGGCAGATCCTTTACCCACTGAGCTACAGGGGAAGCCCAGAGAAAGCTGGCACAGCAACAAAGACACAGCACAGCCAAAACTAAAATAAATAGATTTTTAAAAAATAATAAAAGGGAGTAAGTATAGCCAAAATATATGGATGCAAAGCAAGGATGGCAAATTTAAACCAAAATGAGATAGCACCTCATACTCATCAGAACTGTCTGTCAAAAAAAAAAAAACCAGAAAAATAACAAGTGTTGGCACAGATATGGAGAAATCAGAACCCTTGTGCACTGATGGTAGGAATCTATAAAGGTGGAGTTGCTGTGGAAAAAAATACAGCAGTTCCTCAACAAAATAAAAACAGAATTACCACATGATCCAGTAATTCCACTTTTACATATGTACCAAAAAGAAAGGAAAGCAGTGTCTCAAAGGGATATTTACACACCCATGTTCTTAGAAGCCCTATTCACAATAGCAAAAAGGTGGAAACAACCCCAATGTTCATAGATAAAATGAATGGATACCAAAATGTGATATACACATACAGCGGAACGATATTCAAACTTAAGAATGGGATCCTGACATTTGCTACAACATGGATGAGCCTTGAGGACACGATGATAAGTGAAAAAAGCCAGTCACAAAAAGACAAATACTATCTGATTCCACTTATGTGATACACTTAGAGACAGAAAAATCATACAGACAGAATCAAAGAGACAGAAAAGAGAATGGTAGTTGTTAGAGGCTGCTGCTGCTGCTGCTAAGTCACTTCAGTCGTGTCCGACTCTGTGCAACCCCAGAGACGGCAGCCCACCAGGCTACCCCGTCCCTGGGATTCTCCAGGCAAGAATACTGGAGTGGGTTGCCATTTCCTTCTCCAATGCATGAAAGTGAAAAGTGAAAGTTAAGTCACTCAGCTGTGTCTGACTCTTGGCTACCCCATGGACTGCAGCCTACCAGGCTCCTCCATCCATGGGATTCTCCAGGCAAGAGTACTGGAGGCTGAGTGGGCAGGAAAAATGGGAGCTATTGCTTAATGGGTACAGAGTTTCCATTTTTCAAGGTGAAGAGTTCTAGAGGGACTTTCTTGGTGGTCCAGTGGCTGGGACTCTGTGCTCCCAATGCAGGGGGCCTGGGTTCAAGCCCTGGTCAGAGAACTAAATCCCAAATGCCACAACTAAAGATTCCACATGCTGCAACTGGGAACTGGTGCGGCCAAATTAAATAAAAATAAAATAAATATATACTTGTTAAAGTTCTGGAGATGGACAGTGGTGATGATTGAATATTATGAATGTACTTAATACCACTGCACTGTGTGTTTAAAAATGGTGATCGGGACTTTCCAGGTTGTCCAGTGGTTAAGATTTCCACTGCATGGGGCACAGGTCTGATCCCTGGTCAGGGAACTAAGATTTGGCATGCCACATGGCACAACCAAAAAAAATTTTAAAAAGGTGGTTAAGATGATAAGTTTTATGCTATTTGCATTTTACAAAAAAAAAATGGAAAAAGAACATCAGAATGATAATATTCAATTTGGTCAAAGTATAAATCCATGCAAAAAGTATTTTATAGTAGACAGTAACTATCCAAAATGAAGGCTGAGCCACAATGGAGTAACTGGTACCACATTTGCTCTGGGTCCAACATGAACAATTCAAAACAAATGAAAACGGACAAAATCATGCAACAATTGTTTGTAGACTTGAGACAACAGGCAGAGCAGGGCTGTGATCCTCCAGAAGGGCCACAAGGAGCCTTCGACTGCTGCAACTTACTGCACAGGCACTTCTGGATTGCAGAGCAGAACATCACAAGGAAAGAAATAGAAGACACACAGAAAAGAACAAAATAAAAACAGAAGTACAGACAAGGGAACCTGAAGACACAGCAATAGAAAGTACCCAAGCGCAAGTTCAGAAAGAACAAAAGACTGAGAAACAGTGAACAGAAGCGCGATGACCTGTGCAATCATATACCAAGTGGTCTAACATACATGTTGTTGGAGTCCAGAGTAGGAGACAGGGTGGCAGAAAATGTATTTGAAGACATGAGGGCTCAATTTTTTTTTTCAAAGTTCATATTTAGAAACCCAGAAATCCAAGAATCTCAATGAATTCCAGCAGGATAAACATGAAGTAAAACATACCAAAGCATATCATAATCCAATTACTTAAAATCAATAATAAACAGAAAATAGAGTAAAAGAAGATACATTGTATACAAAACAAAGATGAGAATGACAGCAAACTTCGTGCCAGATACAACGTGACCCAGAAGACAATGGGACAGCATTTTTAAATGCTCAAACAGAAGGAAGGCTCTGCTGGTTCCTCTCATTTGCCACTCCACATCTTTTGACTTTTCTACCTGCTCTCTGCCCCAGGGGACTGACGTCAACAAGGCTCAACAAGGCTCCCGTGGCCACTAATTTCTTTTTGGGCTAGGCCACGGGGAACGTTGGTAGGAGGTCACAGGATGGAGGAGAGTCAGGCTGAGATGTTTTTTCTGACTCCCTCTTATAGATGTTGCTTTCAGCAGTCTAGGCCCTCACCCAAGGTCCATCCTACCAGGCTGCCCTCTCCTCACTGCTCCCTGCCCCCAGGATCCTGTATCTTCTCTCTCTTCTACCCAAGGGAAGCAATGGTCCCTGTTGTTTCAAGGCTTCTATATCCTGCCCATTACCATTGCAAAATGGTATATATAAATCTTTTCATAAATATATAAATATTTTATAAATCTTCCCTGAATTAACCTAATTAGAGTGGTCATCTGCTTCTCTTTATGTCCCACAAATTCTTAAGTCATGAATTTAAATTACTTTATAATAAAACATCAAAATATATACAGAAGAAAAGGTAAAATAAAACTTGAAAATGCAAGAAAAATCAGCAAAATTATAATAAGTATATTTAACAACTATTGATTTATGATGATCAAATAGACCAAAAAAAGACAGAAAATGTGAATGATATAATGAAAGAAGCTGAAATTAATACACCCATGCATGCATCTCTTAGCCATAAATGTTAATACCACAAAGCTAATCTTGTTTCAACTAAACTTATACTTGTTTCCTTCTCTCTAGCCAATTCTGAAGAAATGGTTTTGAAAGAAATCACTTTCAAGAAAATGCCAGACATGATTCCATTTCTTCTGGAATACTTCAATTTAAGACTCTAAAACTTAGAAAGCTTCATTATCTTTCACACACACACACATGCACACACCCTGTTATTCTTCCATATAATTGGATAATGGACATTTTTTGGATACTGTATCCAACTAACAGGCAACAGACCTTCCTTTCAAATGAGATATTTATAAAAATTTACCATATTCTAGGCCATAAAGAAAGCCTCTAAAAATTCCCAATGGCTGAATTACAGGTCACCTCCTTGGATTGCAGCATAGTAAAGTCAACCATGGGGATTCCCAGGAGGTCCACAGTGAAGACCTCACACTTTCACTGCACAGGGCCCGCTTCACTCCCCCTGGTCAGGGAACAAATATCCTGCAAGCAGTGCGGCATGGCCAAATAAATACATAAATCAACCAGAGAATCACCTTAAATGCTTTCATTATTGAAGAAGAAAGAAAGACAATAAACACGTCAGTCAATAAACTTTAGAAGGAAAGTAAGGAAAACGAAAATAACATAAAAGCAAAATATAAATGAACTAAAAAATAGAAAAAGAATAGAACTGATACAATGTGAGATCTGGTTCTTTGGAAATAAAAATTTCAATACGTGACTAACCTCTGACACACCTAATTAAGAATAAAAACTGCGCAATATCAAAGGACGGGAACAGCAGTAATAACACCTGACACTGAGATGACTCCACCATCAGGTTCTAATATATAACTTACTCTGATGAACAAATAAAGTTTGAATAAAATAAACTCTCCAGATGACTCAGGGATGGAGAGATAAACAGGAAATGATAAAATAGCCATTACAGCTATACCTTGGAGATACTCTGGGTGTGGCTCCAGATCACTGCAATGAAGTGAGTCACGAGAATTTTTTGGTTTCCCAACGTACATAAAAGTTACATTTACATTATACACTGTTAAGTGTGCAATAGTATTATGTTTTAAACAATGTACATACCCTAACTAAAAAATAAATTATCTCCAAAAAAAAAAAGAATTGCTAAGTATCACCCAAGACTTCAGCAAGTCCTAGTACAAACATCAGAGATCACTGGTCACAGATCACCATAACAAATGTAATAATAATAATGAAGAGCATGAAATACTAAAGCAAACAAATGCTTTTGGAAAAATGGAGCCAGTAGACTTGCTGGATAAAGGGTTGCCATCAACCTTCAATTTGTAAAAAGCAGTCCCTGCAAAGTGCAATAAAGCAAAGTACAATATAATGAGGCCCTGCCTATACTGTAAAAGCTTGATGGTGGATACACGGAGGTGGGGACACGACGCGCCCTAAGATGACTCCCAGTGAGTCAAGCTCTTATTTCATTCCCTTCCCTGGAGTAGAGTACGGGCAGAATCAGTGACTGGCTTCTACCTTTTTTTTTTTTGACCATGCTGTGCAACTTGCAGGATCTTAGTTCCCTCACCAGGGACTGAACCCATGTCCCCTTGCAGTCAAAGTTGGCAGTCCTACGCACTGGACCACCATGGAGCTGTCCCTTGTTAACAGCCCAGCGTCAGCCTCCCTGGCCTGGCACCCCACAGGAATGCTGGGCCTGTGGCCTCTCCCATCTCACAATGCCACAGATGCCCCTGTTCCCATTCCCCATCTTTTCCAGCAGGGATGGATTCCATGGCATGTGGCTTCATCACCTTCCTCCCTACTCCTCACCTTCTCTGGCCCACATGCTTCCATCTCAGCCACATGGACACAATGGAACCAGCTCGCATGCTGAATGAACGTTCTGCCTTTTCCACAACTTCTGGGGGCTGGAGGACCACCCCCAGGACACAGACAAGGGCACCACAGAAACTCTCCAGACCAGCCAACTCACTCCCTTGGCTAACTCCCCTGGGAAACTTCTTCTTTTCACTCCTGAGTGAAACCTGCATGAGGTTCTGAGACAGGACTCTGACCACCTGCATCCCTCTCAGTTCCTGATATCCTGGAAACTGGGCCTCTGCTTATAGCTTACAGTGACCAATGCTGGATTCCTGATCTTCGAGGAAGAAGATTTAGCTTTGGGACCACGTACCAAGCTTGATCCTTCAAAAGCTTTTGTGTAGCAGAGTTTTATTAAAGTAAGAAAAGGAACTGAGAAAGCTTCTGACATAGACTCAGAAGGGGGATGAAGAATGCCCCCCTCGCTAGTGTTAGCAAGGGAGTTATATACTTTTTAAATTAGTTATTACAATAAAGCAAAGGAATGTCTCAAGTTTAAAAAATTTTACCAGACCCACTCCCACAATTTACATTTTAGGATAACAGGATTAGAATTTAACAATAGAAAGATCCTACCAGACCCACTCCCATAATATACATTCTAAGATATCAGGATTAGTCAGAAGATTTTCAGGAAGGAGAAACTGTCCTCAAACAGGATACAGTAAACTGAGTTGTGTAATCATCAGTTTCCCGCTTAAAGGAAAAAAAAAAAACAAACGTTTTATGTGACTAAGACTAAAGAATGTAGAGAAAAAAAAAAAAAAGCTTGTCCTTTCCTCCTCCTTGAGAACCCCAGACCCCTCTCTCCTCGGGGACCCCGGACTTCTTATCAACCTGCCTAGGCATTGACTCGCTCACTGCTGTCTTTCAGGGCCTCCTGTCCTCATTCTCTCCCTTTCTACCAGCCTCTCATCATCAGCTTACACACGGCCAAGTATCCCTTGACTCTGAGCCTCTTGCCTCCCACTCATTTCCCCATCCAGTCCCACTGGGCAACAGCCCACTAGGCTCATGCCAAGACTCCCAGTGGTCTTGTTATGACATCCCAACAGACAGCTTGGAGATTGGCCTCATTGCCCTTTCCTATGGAATCTCACCCCACTGACCATGGCCTCCTCCTCTCTGCCTTGACTCCCATGACCCTCATCAGGCTGGTTTGCCTTCCACCTCACTGGACACCTATCCATAGCTTCCTCCACAGCCCCTTACACACCAAGGCTCCCTTGGGCTCTGTCCTGGGTCCCACTTCACCTCCCTCAGCCACCTGATCCATTCCACAGTCTCAAGCACCATATCTGTGGCGGATATACCCAAGCCCCACCTCTCCTTAGAGATCAGGTTGTCTCCTGGGTATCTGCCATGGAACATCTCCCAAGAACGTACCATCTTCCTCTCATGCACTACCTACTTACTGAGCACCTGCGAAGTGGTGAATAGATTAGACATAGTTCGTGCCCTCAGGTGAGCGCCTCACCTTCCCTGCCCCAGGACCCTTCCCAGTGGCTGGAAATCTGGAGCCATTCTGGATGTGTTTTTCCTTTTTACATCCCTGGTAGGGTATCATCAGCCTCCATCTCTTCACCTGGATCTAGATCCCCAGCATCTGGCCCAGTTCCTTGCATAGCGTGTGTGTGTGCTAATTCACTTCAGTCATGTCTAACTCTTTGCGATTGCATGGACTGTAGCCTGCCAGGCTCCTCTGTCTACAGGATTCTCCAGGAAAGACTACTGGAGTGGGTTGCCATGCCCTCCTCCAGGGTATCTTCCCAACTCAGGTATTGAACTTACATCTCTTAATTCTCCTTCACTGGCAGGCAGGTTCTTTACCACTAGCACCACCTGGGAGACCCTAGCATGGCACAGGCTCACATAAATATGTGATAAACACCCCCCAGTCCTCTACTCCTCTTTCACTGCCACCACCCAAACTCCAGATCCACCACCTAATCAGGACACATCAAGCACCTCTGACTAGTCTCCCTCCTCCAGCTTTTCCTCTCACCTCATCCCAGCAACATAATTCTATCCGGTGGGGTGATCTCTGTAAGAGTCAAATATGATCTTAGAGACTTCCACATCAGGCAATGGTAGACTAGCTTGTTTTAGACTAACCCTCACCTTGAGAGTGACTGGAAAAGCCAAACAGAAACAAATAAATACATCTGCTTGATATCATCACAAAGCCATGAGGCAAAGAAGACCTGAGGGGCCTTCCCTGGTGGCCCAGTGGTTGAGAATCCGCTGTGCAATGCAGGGGGACACCAGATGGATCCCTGGTCCAGAAAGATCCCACATGCTCCAGAGCAACTAAGCCTGTGCACCACAACTATTGAGCCCACGTGCCACAACTGCCGAAGCCTGAGCGCCCCGGAACCCATGATCCTCAAGAAGACAAGCAACTGCAATGAGATGCCTGAGCACTAGCTAGGGAAGAGCCCCCGCTCTCCGCAAACAGAAAACCCACAAGCCCAGCGAAGACCCAGTGCAGGCAAAAATACGAAAATAAAAAAGGAAATATAGTTTAAAAAAAAAGAAAGAAAATCACTTGTCTAAAAAAAAGACGTGAGAGGTCAAAATCCTGAAGTGAAGGGAAGCCCGAAGAGATGAACCTGGTACATGGCATCATTTTTCCCTTGGAGGTTTTGTTGACTTGAAAGTGAAATTAAAGGGATGAGAAGCCAGCTGACAGGCAAAATGGGTGAAGGTGTAAACTTCCAGTTATAAGTAAGTCCTGGGAGTGTAATGTGCAGCATGGTGACTACAGTTAATGATACGTATCATATATTTAAAAACTGCTAAGAGAGTATGTCTTGAAAGTTCTCATCACCAGAAAAAGAAAGTTTGTAACTATGTGGTGATGGATGTTAAGTGAACTTTGACACTTATTTCACAACATATGCACACATCATATCTTCACCATGTACCTCTAGATAATTATATGCAAAAGCAGGGAAGAAGGGAGGGATGAATCAAAACCATAATCAATGATGACATGTTAAACAAAAAATTCTTTCTGACCCTCAGCACTGTCATTCTGACCCTCAATGTCATCACTCTGGGCGAGCGCAGCTCGGGGCGCTCAGGCTTCGGCAGTTGTGGCACATGGGCTCAATAGACCTGGGCAGGGGAGGGAAGAGACGTCAATTACCGCATCAATCTCATTGAGAACTTTCCACTGCTCGTAAGGCACACCCAGGGCCTCGGCCGTCTGGATTGTCCTCTTCATCTGGCTTGTCCAGACCTTTAGGTCCTTGATGTTCTGATCCCTGATGAACTGGGCTAGACTCTTGGCAAACTGAAACACACCAGAAGCAAATTCAGATGGACAGGTTCTGGGATGCCCTCAAAGAGTCCATGGGGCCCAGCCTCAGAGAAAGCCGGTGTGGTAAAAAATAAACAAAACACATGAACTAATTCTTGATGACCCCCACTCCCACAAGTACGGTCCTTGTGCATTCTTCCCAGACCCTGAAGTTAGTTCCAGCTGAGGCCCATCAGTTCCCCCAAACCATGTGCCTAGGCGGGACCATCTTCCCAGCAAGGCTTCAATTTTTTCCCTGGACTGTGGCAGAGGATCACCCATACTGCGGGCACTCAGCTCACTCCCACAGTGGCATGCCACTCCAGGGAAGGCGCTCAGATGGCAACAGCTATTATGGAAGCCAGAGATCCAGGCATCTGCCTGGTGACCTTCCCTATGTAATGGGAACATTCCAGACTGGATTGCACATTAGCTAGAGTCCCTCACCAACACATGCGCACACGCGGGCGCACACACACACACACACACACACACACACACACAAGTGCAAGCACTGACCTCCCTGCCCCGGGGGGACAGCCCTGGGTCCCCGCCGATCCGGCCCTTGAGGTTGAGCTCGCTCTCCCCATGCCGGCAGAGGTAGATGGAGCGGGGCGTCACGTGGATGTTCATGAGGTAATACACAATGCGGCTCTGGATGTGGTCAGCCACGCGGTTCACAACGTAGCTCTGCCCCACGTCCATGATCTTGATGTAGGACAGATCCCTTTCCAGAGAAGGCAGGGAGAGGTGAGTGAGACCCGGGTCCTCCAGGGTATGCCCTGCCCACTCCAGAGCCTTTCCCCTCTGACCCCGCCAGGCTTGAGACCACAACACGCTGGACCATCGGCTGGTGTGCGAGCAACAGGGGTGCGGCGGAAGCCACATGACACGCGTGACATACAGACAAACCGGGTGAGAGGTGCCCCGCGCTCAGCATGCTCACAAGAGGTGACAGCCCAAGAGAGGGGTCGGTCCTACCACATCCGGACTTTCACTGCTGCTCTATGTCCCCGGGCCCCTCTTGCCTACCTCTGAGCTCTCAAGGCACTGTCTGCAGGGTGAGCAGGAGACAGTTTTTTCCACGATTGACCTGACGGTAGTAGCTGGCAAACACACTTCACTTCCAGTCTTCCAGGTCAGCCATCCATGGGCCTGACCTGGCCTTTCCCTCCCCCAGTGAACTCTCCCCCTAGAATCCAGCCCATGTCATCTGTGTGTGCCCAGCACCCGTGCCATCCCATGCCAGCCAGCAGGTAGATGAGACAAGCAGCACAGGAGGATGGTACTAAGGGCAGCAGCTGATAAGCCCAGCTCCACCACACTCCCTGCTTTGGACCATGCAGCCCTGCAGCCTGGACAGCAGGGCCACAGGAACAATGCTGTGCTGGGGAGACCAGCAGAACCACAGATGCGGGGCAGCAGCACCGAAACAGTGCCAGCCTCGCCAAGAAGATGCACTGCCAGTCCAAGGACTGTCCGACAGCCCACACACCATCTCTCCAACAGTCGCTTGACTTCCTTGGTGTGTAATTAAAGATTCATACATAATTACAAGTGACCCAAGTACAAGTTCATATTCCAGCCTTTTTATTTAATGCTACATAACGTATGGCAAAAGGAAAAGGAGCGACAGAGGATGAGATGGTTGGATGGCATCAGTGACTCAATGGACATGAACTTGAGCAAACTCTGGGAGATAGTGAAGGACAGGGAAGCCTGGTGTGCTGCAGTCCATGGGGTGGCAAAGAGTCGGAAAGGGCTTAGCGACTGAACAACAAGAACATAACATACACTTTTCCATGTCTCTTTGGCATGATTTATAAGGACTGTGTAATACTTTATTCAGTTATTAACTTAATCACTAGGTATTAATTACTTAAGTGTTATTCACTTCACCACCACCCCCACTTCTGCTATAAGGAGTTATGGCCAGTTAGTCAAACTCAGCCTGGTTTTGCAAATCAAGTTTTACTGGGACACAGTCACGCCCATTTCTTTACATGTTCCTTTAGTACTAGATGTCAGAGTTAAGAGACTGTATGCCCCAAAAGCCTAAAATATCTACCACCTGAGCCTTTACAGAAAGAGCCTGCCGATGGCTGGCTGCTGTCCCCATTCAGAACTCACTCCTATGAAGCACTGGCCACTGTCAGCTCTTCGTGGGTAGGACCTGGGCACCCTGTTCCCCTTCTCAAAACACAGACCCACACCGCAAGAAGAGCATGTACTGTTTGCAAATGCCTCTGTACAGAAAACAGGCTTGATTTTATGATGGTGTAGTAGAAAATTCTGACTTTCAGAGCTCCAGATAAAGCAACTGCAGTTCTATGAGTCACCTCTGGGCCGCGACCTCCACCCCGAGGAGAGAAACAAAGGGCAGGGCATCTCTGCCTGCTGGGGTGGGCCCTCAGCCACCACCTTGGGGAGCCACGGAAGGCAGCCAGTGGACCAGACCCAGCCCCCACCACAGCCGAGGACACAGGGCTGCCCCGGCTCACCGGTCCAGGTCCTCGTCCAGCGTCTCATATGAGTTCTCATAGCACTCGATGCGCCTCATGAAGTCCTCCGCGGCCTCGTCGCTATCGCGGTTGATGTAGTCAGGGCTGCCCAGTTTCACTTGCTGCTGGAGCCAGGCACAGAGGATGCATCAGCTCCAGAGGACAGGCAGGGGGGACCAAGGGCAACGCTGGGCAGGGGCCAGGGGAGGAGGCTGGAGGCCAGCTTCACGGGGCTGGTCCCATTAGGAAGAGGCCAGTGGCTCCCTGGGCCAAGCTCCCGCACCAGTGCTAAGAGAGCATTACTGGGCATCCTGAGATTGCAGTCCCTCATTTTGGTGGTACAGGGGGAGGTGAAGCCAGAGGGATAAGGGGCCCTGAAGCCCCTCTCCACCTGAACTATCTCCCCAGACACTGACGTTCATTTCTCAAATAAAAAGGGAATATGGGTGAGGGGTCAAATCTCTTTACCCTTCAAAATAGTAACACCCCCTCCCTACCCTCCCCCTCCCTCTAGGGGCTGAAGCTCATCTCCTACCACCCAGGGTAGGAAGGGGAAGGAGAGGGAGGGGAAGAGAGGCGAAGAAGAAGGAATGCACAGCTCTCCAGACGAGTGGTACTCGGGAATCCAGGACCACCCAGCCCAGAGATCTACTGCCTCCCCACCACCCACCCCCACCAACCGAGCTAAGGTTGGCCCAGCCATCAGCCCAACCTGCAGAGGGACCTCACTGTCACAGGCCGTCTCAGGTGTATTCCTGTCCCCCGCAAGGTCAGACGCACCACACCACTCACCACAATGTTGGCAGCTATGACCTCAGGATCCACACAGATGGACTCGACAAAAAAGGTCTGCGGCAAAGACCAGGGCGGGCAGGAGGGCAGGAACCAGAGATGCATTTAAGGCCCTGGGCCTGGCTCCCTGGAGCCCCCTACCCACTGAGGGCCATACTGATCAGCCAGGGCCCTGAGGCCCTCCTTCAGGGGAGAGGGCCTGGACAAGGGGCATGGAACCCCCAGCAGGTGCCACCCCACCCAGGACTTGCCCACCAGGAACCCCACTTCCCCAGAAAGAAATCCAGGTGGAGAGAAAAGCATTATCGCAAATCTACTCAGGAGCCCACCTGCCTGCACATATCAGGAGGCCGACAAACGGGCCCCAGGGGGCCTGAAAGTGCCACAGCCCAACCGAGGAGGTAAGCCGGGGGTCCTCACCTTGTAGCCGTTCTGTTCCCCAAAATTAAAGATGGTGGCTCTCCGTTCTCGTGTGGTATTTGTTGCATCAAAAACCTAGAATCAAATTGGGGTTAACTCAGCCTCTGGCCCTGGAAAAGGTGGGAGGCCAACTGACAGCTAGAGCACAGGGGCTGGATTTCTCACCGAGACCAGCTGATGCCTGGCCACCCACCTGGCCAGTACCCTTCAGACCTGCCATGGCTGGGCTGGTCCTCCAGTTCCTTGGCAAATGCCCCAAGGAAGCTAGAAGGAGCAAGTGCCCATGCTCACAGCCGGAGAGCAGGCACTCAGCTCATGTCTGAACAACAAGACTTCCAGTGAAACTAGCTAAACCTGGAGAACTAAACCCACATTTATTTCCACTCCATCCTGAGACCCCAATAAGATGGGAACAGGACAGGAGATGGGCGATGTCACCGTAATTTTTTTCTTTAAGACAGACACTTGGTGAGTGGCTCAGAGAAAGCAAACACAAGCCCTTACCAACCAGAGCACACCTGTTTTGCAGACCTGGGATAGTCAGGAACTGGGCACAGGCATCTCGGCAAAAGGGGACAAGAGTGTACAGGAAAGGGAAGGACTGGCTCCAATGGAAGTGAAAGTGGAGCCCCAGGACCCCTCCCTGCCTCCTCCAGGCAGGTTCTGAACTGCCTGGGGCCTGCCCAGAATCCTCAGGTGCAGCCTACCCAAGCGGATTTTAGAGCACCACTTTTTATAAAGGGATTTATCATTAGACCAGGGTCACTGAATGCTCCAGCAAAACCTCTAACACGGAAAATGAAGAACTGGGAATTCCTTGGTGGTCTGCTGATTAGGACCCCATGCTTCCACTGAAGGGGGCACAAATTCAATCCCTGGTCTGGGAACTAAGACCCCACAAGCTGTATGGTGCAGGCAAAAAAAAAAAAAAAAAAGAAGACTAAATCAAACACGATAAAAGGAACTTTAAGAAACGAGGACAGGGTACAGCATAGAAGGAAATGTCAAAAACTTACAATTATTATCTAAAGAGACGCGAAATGCCATATAGTACGCACAAAACAAGAGCAGGCTTCGAAAAAACTGGAACACTCAGAAAATAAGACATTTTAAATTTGGAAATTGTACCATAAAAGTATAAAACTTCAGCCAAACACTTCTCAGATAATGTTACGGAAGTCTCCCTGAAAGTGGAACAAAAGAGCCAAAGGGAGAGTAAGGGAGAAAAAACACAAAGTTAGGGATTAGGTCTAACATACAGCCACCAGGAGTTCCAGAAAAAGCATCTCAGAAAGTGGTAGAGGAGGGAGGACTTGATGGTGAGACAGTGGTGGGGGTGGCTTAACAAAGTAAAAATATGACAATCTCTCTGACCTGCTGGAGAAGAGTTTCCTGATGAAACCCCCCAGCCCAAGGACCCAGCATTGTGGAGAAGACCACCGTAAGGCGCATCAGTCTGAAGACCCTAAAAGCTTCTCCAGAAAAAGGGCCTAAGAAGCCCCCAGCTCCTCCAGGAGATAAAATCTTTTTTTTAATCTTAACTTTTTTTTTTTGGCTGCACTTCACAGTTTGTGGGATCTTAGTTCCCCGACCATGGATCGAACCAGGGTCTTAACCAGAGAGTGAAGAGTCTTAACTACTGGATCACCAGAGAATTCCCTAGGAAATACAACTTTTAAGGAGGATCAACAAATCAGAATGACAACAGACTTTCCCACAGCCATCATACAATGGAGCAATGTCATGAAAAACTTAAAGGAAATGTTCTTTCCACCTAGAATTCTATACCCACCCATCAAAGGTGAGATTTAAAAAAAAAAAAAAAAAGATATTTCTGGACATGTAAGGTCTCACAAAATGTACTTCCCAAGCACCTTTCTGAGAAAGCGACTTGTTTGTACTCCAACAAAACAAGTCAGTAAACCAAGTAAAAGGAAGACATGGGGTCTAAGAGCCAGACATTCAACTCAGGAGGGAAGAGAAGGAAATTCCCAGGGTGACGGCTATGCCTCAGACCTAGGGGGCAGCTGGTCTAGATGCAGCTGGGGACAGAGCTCCAGGCTGCATGCCTTCAAGAGGAAGAAGGAAGGAAAAATGGCCACGATGTTTGACAGCAGAGGGTTGGGGTGGGGCCCTTTCCTGAAGACACCCTTGCTCAGCTTTGTGCACCTTACTGGAGGGGCCAACACATAGATGGAATTCCCTTACCCAGCACTCAGCTGATTGCGGAATGGTCACCAAACGCTGGGCAGGATGCTCTCCACACCGGGAGAAATCGCATTTGCTAAAGACTCGAGTAACATGACACGCCTAACCTGTGGGGTAGCCAACCCTGTGAGTATTCAGAGGGAAGTCCTGCAGGGTCAAACACAACCACAAGCCCAGAGGGAAGTTCTTGGCCCCATCCAGCCTCTGGCTTCCTACTGCAGAGCAGCTTCAGGCTTCCTCCCGGGGGCGGGGCTGGCACCCAGGGATGTCTAGGGCCACACGTCCCCTGCCTTCCCCTCCAGATGCCTGGTAAGCAAAGGGTTAGAAGTAGGTGGGCTCCCGCATGTCACTCCCAGATGCTGCCAGCGTGTTATACTCACCGCCACGTGTCCCCCCTCCTCACTAAGGAACCGCCGAACGTCTCGGAGGGCTGTCAGCGCGCACTGCCTTCAGAAAAGAACACACCGTTCAGCCAAGAACCTGGTGGCTGCTGCAGGGGAGTAGGTCAGGGACATATGCTGTGCCAACCAGGAGAGGGGACGGCCCCTGGGGCCCCTTTTCTCTTCTCAAGGTTCCTCTTTCCTCGGGAAGACCGCCAGTATTTGGTAACCCTGCTCCTGTAGGTGGAAGGCTATGTGCTCCTGGCCAACAGGAATACTTTTTTTTAGTATACATATTTATTTATTTTTGGCTGTGCTGGCTCTTTGCTACTGCTCAGGCTTTTCTCTAGTTGTGGCAATCAGAGGCTACTCTTTTGTTGCGGAGCACAGGCTAAATAGTCGTGGTGCACGAGCTTAGTTTCTCCGTGGCATGTGGAGTCTTCTCAGACCAGGGATCAAATCTGGGTCCCGTGCATTGGAAGGTGGATTCTTAGCCACTGGACCACCAGGGAAGTCCAGGAACACTTTTTGAAATATCATGTTTCAGTACTTTTTTCTTTTATCTCATCAGATACAAATCCAGGCTGCCATTTTGCCATCTTCAGGACTTCTAGAGTCCTACATTTCTCTTGATTATCAACATAAGCACTTTGAAAACCAGATACTTCCTTGTGTGTGTTGGGCGGGGAAGCTGGCAGTGGGAAAACAGAGACAGTATGGGCAGCCTCCATCTTAAAAGGCAGGATTAAGCTTCAGGTTCAATTTTCTTTCCTAGAAGGGAAATGTGGACCAAGGAGACCACCTGCTGTATCACCAAACAAAGGATGTTGCAGGCGTTAAGGCTCAGCCGCTGCAGCCGCCCCCAAATGTGCACCCTGAGGAGGACTCGGGAAGGAAAAGAACAGGACACTGGACCTAGATAGCTGAAATGCATGTCAAAAGGATGACTTCAATGAGCCCAGGCTCTTAGCTCTTTCCATTCAAAGAAAAGCTCTAGGTTCCTTAACCTGAGATGTCTGTGTTCTTTAACAGACTCTCTTGATGTTTGGGCTACCTAGTTTTTGTCCCCCAAACTCCTGTATGTCCTGGAACCTTCCTTAACTTCTGCAAGCAGTCCCTCAGAGCTATTTGAGAGGCTATCTTACAGGCTTAAGTCCTCAGTTTGTTTGGCTATGCTGTGCAGCCTGTGAGATTTACTTCCCTGACCAGGGACTGAACCTGGGCCCTCGGCAGTGAGAGTGCAGAGTCCTAACCACTGGACTTCCAGGGAATTCCCAAGTCCTCAGTGTTGCTCACCAAATAAAACATAACTCTAAGTTGTGCATTTCTTTCAGTGGACCGAGAACTCCCCAAATGACCCCTTCTGGAGGAGGGCGCTGTGTCTCTGCCTCCTGGGCCCCCCACCATGTCCACAGAGGCTCTGGAAGGCAAAACCCTCACCACGGCTGACCACTGATTACACTGTCTGTCCTCAGAACACCGCAGCCTTTTTGTTCATTGCTGCAAACTGGATTGCCACATACAAGGATCTTTCTAACTTTATCCATTTCTCCTACAAGGTCCAAAGATAGATAAATCACTTTGACCTTTTATCTATGCAGTGGAGCAGAATGTGCCGCCCCAAAATAAATCTCTTTGGCAGAAGGATTATTTTCAGGCTGATTATTTTTAAGAAACTGCAGACGCAGGAGAAGCTCAGAAAACGAATCAGTTATCCTTTTTTTACATGTCTATGCATGGCTGAGCCCCTTTGGGGTTCACCTCAAACTATCACAACACTGCATGTTAACTGTCTACATCCCAATACAAAATAAAAGGTTAAAAAGAACAGCTTACCCTTTTTTTTTTCTTTTTCTTTTTAGGGCTTCCATAGTGGCTCAGACGAGATAAAGAATCTGCCTAAAATGCAGGCGACCTGGGCTCAATCCCTGGGTCAGGAAGATCCCTTTTTTAAGAGACATTTACAAATATAAAGGAAACCTCCATTTGTAGGGGTGTCTCCCTTGCCGAACCAGGAGGAAGGAGATGACCTTATCTCTCTGGAAACTTTTTATCAATGCTAAAGGCATAGACTGATTGATTTGCTTAGGCAGAGCCATGTAGCTTGTGGAATCTTAGTTCCCTGATGGATCAGGCTCCAACAATGGTCCCACAGCGGTCCTGTGGTCAGAAGCTTAACCACTGGACCACCAGGGAATTCCCTGAAGGCATAGATTTAAATCTGGGAAACAATCTTACCCTTGTTCAGTGAGCTGTTCCTGGTAACTTCCCCTGACTCCTCACCCTCAATGTCTTCCCTTCTCTTTAGCTGAAGATGGTTTTTAAGGTGAGGGCTTCCCTGAAGGCATAGATTTAAATCTGCATAAAAACTTTACCCTAATTCACTGGGCATTTCCTGATAATGTCCTGACTCCTTACCCCCCAGCATCTTCTTTTCTCTTTAGCTTCTCTTTAGATGGTATTCAGGGTGAGGGCTTCTTAGGCCTCTCCCATGTATGCAGGAGATATAGGTGCTATTAAACTTTTTTTCTGTCTTGTTAATCTGTGTCATTGTCAATTTAATTACTAGACCAGCCAAAGAACCTAGAAGGCAAGAAGGAAAAATTTTTCCTCCCAAACACTATTACCTATACTTTTTCTAATGTAAGAGCAAAATTAGATCTCCTGTTTGTTCAATCTTGGAATTTTGTGTGTAAACCCCGAGTGCATCAAGACACCATGCAGTGTGCCCAAGCGTGACGGCAGAGGCTGACCAGAATGCTGGGGTCACGAGGAAACTGGGAGCAGAACTGAGTCCAGGTCACTGGAAGGAGCTCTGCTCTCACGCTGCCTTGTGGCCTGTGTCCTCCTGTATCCTTCACCCACTAAATTCTGGGAGCAGACCCTCCTGCCCACCTGCCCACCAAGCCTCACACATGTCCTAGTCTAACAAATCATTTCTCTCACTCTGCCCTTCACAGAATTCTTTCTGTGCTGAGACATAAAGAACCGGAGCTCCTTGAAGCCCCTCTGAGACACACTTCTGCAGTCTCAGCATGGCTAGGGCCATTTCTTGCCACCCACATGCAGAGCCCCGCGTCCGGGCTATGATCTCCGGGGGCTCCTCTGGTTGAGGCTACGTCTAGTAGGAGGGATCAAGGGGCCCAGGTGGAGATGCGGGGGGGAACAGCCTGGGAGCCCCTGTGGGTGTGAGTGTGGATGGGCACACATGTGCATGGGTGGGTATGTGATGGGTGAGTCATTAGTGAGCACCTGTGAGCAATTCCTTAGGGGTGCAGTTGTGCACGTGCAGAGGGGGTCTCTGTGGTATGATATGATAAATACATCTGGTCTCTGTCCGGAGTTCTTGACAGAGCTCCTAAAACCCTTGGAATTCCGTAAGTGACAGGAGTGATTTTTGTCATTCATAAGCAGCCTCTTCCAATCACACCTGAGTTGATGCTAATGAAGTGATTCAGGATGGGGCCCCTAGACAGCCTTAGCATGGAGCTGGTCACAGAAAGTGATGAGGAACTTTAGCCCTAACCACCACCCTCCAGGAAAGGAGGTGGGTGCTGAAGATGAACTGAATGAGGAGAGTCAAAGCACTTCCAGGTTGAAAAGATGAGGTGCTGGTAGGGTGTGACGGTGCTGGGCCCTGAGACTCGTTACTGGTGTGTGAAGCTGGCTCAATTTTGAGGGACTGAGCCCTTACTTGTGGGAACTGACTCATGCTAACACCATTTAGAAAGGGTCGGAATTGAACGGAACTAGTGGACACGTCAGTGTCAGAGAGAACATCCCAGTGTCCCTAAGCCCGTGTGTAGTATGTGACTGAAAAGGTAGAATTAAAAAAAATAGAAAAGGTATCAGATCAGATCATATCAGATCAGTCGCTCAGTCGTGTCCGACTCTTTGTGACCCCATGAATCGCAGCACGCCAGGCCTCCCTGTCCATCACCGACTCCCAGAGTTCACCCAGACTCAAGTCCATCAAGTCAGTGATGCCATCCAGCCATCTCATCCTCTGTCGTCCCCTTCTCCTCCTGCCCCCAATCCCTCCCAGCATCAGAGTCCTTTCCAATGAGTCAACTCTTCACACGAGGTGGCCAAAGTACTGGAGTTTCAGCTTTAGCATCATTCCTTCCAAAGAAATCCCAGGGCTGATCTCCTTCAGAATGGACTGGTTGGATCTCCTTGCAGTCCAAGGGACTCTCAAGAGTCTTCTCCAACACCACAGTTCAAAAGCATCAATTCTTTGGCGCTCAGTCTTCTTCACAGTCCAACTCTCTCATCCATACATGACCACAGGAAAAACCATAGCCTTGACTAGACGGACCTTTGTTGGCAAAGTAATGTCTCTGCTTTTGAATATGCTATCTAGGTTGGTCATAACTTTCCTTCCAAGGAGTAAGTGTTTTAATTTCATG